>NC_047676.1:46857751-47150251 GCF_011762505.2 Arvicanthis niloticus | reverse complement strand
GGCACGTGGGAGAACTGGGAGAGAGGAAAGGAAAAGGGAACTTGTGAAATTATAATCTCAAAAATAAAAAAAAATCATTTAAAAATTTTAGAACTAAAAAGAAGTATTATATAAGATTACAAATGAGATTGTCCTCCATTAAAAGATGAGAAAGATCACTCTATGCATCTCATTTCAGGAGTCAGGGTCTTTGAGAAAAGTGTGCATTTGTGTCATAGCTCTTCTCGTCTTGCTTGGCTCATACAGAAGAACTCGGCATGTAGCCTGTGTGTTCGACCCACAGCCCTTGGACGGTGTTTGTAGCTGTCAGACTTCTTTGATTGCAGGCAGCAGAAACTGGCTTCCAAGGATAAACAAAATTGCATTTATTAAAAAGGGAGATAGCAGAGTCATCGAGACCACCAGCAGAACTGACCTGCTCCAGAGGCTAATTAGGAATTTAGAATTCTCTTTAACCAAGACCTACCTGTCAGTGGATGTGTGGATTCTAAGGATATGCAGTTTCTTTTCCCTCTAATTAAAATTCATATTCCAGGCAGGGAGCATTCAATTGGTCTCATTTGGGTCAAATCACATCTTTTACCTAACAAAGGTCAGTGTAGTTGATTATAGTCCCACCAGGCCACTCCCAGTAGGGATGAAATAATTGGCTTAACGTGCTACTATTAAGGAAAGTAAAATGATTGGAGGCAACTGAAGTAAGGAAAGATCTAGTCACAAGGCTGGAGAGATGGCAGCTCTGTGGTTAAGATGTCTCACGACTTCCGCATTCAGTTCCAGCACATGGTGGCTCACAACTGTCTGTCCCCCAGTCTCAGGAGATCTGATAGTCTCTTCTGATCTCTGCAGGTACTACACATGAACATGGTGCACATACATACATTCAGGCTAAACACTCAAACACTTAATAAAATAATCAATAAAGCAGGCAAAAAATCTAAAGCCAAACGTGTTTTAAAACTCCAGGCACACTGTACGTCATTGACTGCAGAGTAACAGACCAGACCCGCTCTCCAGAACATGACCCTAGCCTTCGCTGCCAGCACTCCTGGTTGGTTACGACCTATGTGAGCCAAGGCTATGCTTTCATTCTAGAAAGTTCATACAAGGATTTTGTTGCTAGAAGCTACCCATGTTGAGCATAGCATGAATATAGAAAGCACATTTTCAACCAGTCTTCATTGGGGTCAGAAACTATAACTGCCATGAGCCTCTCTATGTGTGTTTTATCCTGACTCTTGGTAAGGACAAGAGGAAGTGAAACACAGTAACAATAATGAGAGTAAACTATTCCTCTAGGACCTCCTGTGTGACAGGCACCAGACTAGACACTTCACCTCTATCACCTCTCATTGTACCACCTCTTGTGTGCAAAAATAAAACACTGCCATTCTGTCTCGTAGTTGTTAATGATAGGCGGTTCTGTTCTTCCTTCCTAGACATCTCTAGGGAGTATCTTTGGCAAAAGTAGTGGATACCACAGGTCCAGTTGGAAACAATAAATATGTTCTACACAAAGGTCTTCAATAGAAGAAACATTCCAGAGAATAATGCCTTGAGCTTTCCTGGGGGCTCACTCTTGCCAGCTTGCCATGTTTCCTCTTGCTTCTATGCTGAAATATTTTATTTTTAAAAATCATCTTTTAAGGCATTGTACAAAAGAGAAAAGTCAAACTGACTTGCAGAAGTGGATCACAGGCAGGCCTGAAGCCAGGATCCTACTGGGGAAAAAGATAACCTGAAGAATGTACCTTTGCCCTGAACGTTCTGGAATAATCTAAGATTGCTTTGGCTCTTTATCTATACCTGGTAGGTAGGCAAGCGCATAGCATATGTTTTTATAACCACCTAGAGAGAGCCAGACAATATAAAGATCCTTGCAAGTCTGACAGGGGAGTGTTTTGTAGCTTGGAGAATCCTCACTGTGTGCAGCTGTAGAGGGAGGGGAGACAGTAATCAGGATGCATTACGTAAAAAGAAAATCTATTTTCAATAATAGGCAAAAAAATACAAACAAAAATTCAGGCACAGTCATTGTGCTTCATCTTTATTCAGAAGAGGGTGATAGTATTTGAAACTGGCAGTTTTTACATGTTAAGTGGCAGTGGGGGGGGCAGCTTTTAAGCACCTTTCTGCTTTGGTTTTTTACCATTTAAAAGGGGGGCTGAGGAGATGGCCCAGCTGACCAGTTGCTTGGTGAGTGAGCAGGAGGACCCAAGTTTAAGTCTGCAGAAGCTACATAGAAAGTTAGCGATAGCAGTGGGTGCCCATGATCCCCGTGCTGAAGAAATGAAACCAAAAGGATTAAAGCCAGGAAGGTCCCAGAGGATTGCTGCTCAGGCAGTCTAGTTAGTTAGCTGGGAGGGCTTCAAATTCAGAGAGAGACCAAAAAGATGAAAAGCAATCAAGAAAGACTCCAGAACTGATCTCTGGCCTCCACATGTTTGCACACATATGCACATGCACACAAACATGTGAATACACACAGAGACAAAAATGCAATTAAAAATGTAAAATGCCAGTTGTGGATAGGAAGGAAGGGAGGGAGGGAGGGAGGAAGGGAGGGAGGGAAAGAGGGAGGAAAGGAAGAAAGAAAGAAAGAAAGGAAGGAAGGAAGGAAGGAAGGAAGAAAGAAAGAAAGAAAGAAAGAAAGAAAGAAAGAAAGAAAGAAAGTCAGAAAGTCAGTCAGGGAAGGAAAGCCAGCCAGAGGAGGAAGTGATGATTTCTAGTTGAACTTAAGATGCCTGTAAGACAGGCAAGGGAAAATGCTCTCTACAGCTGAATCATGGTAGAGACGGAACGAGTTTAAATGCATAGAACTGGAGTTCATCAAGAGGGTATTTTAATGCAGAGATATAGTTATCAAAAGCATCAACATGTAAATGGAGATAAATGTCAGGGCAGGAACATGCCTCCTAGCGTGATTCAGCTGAGAGGAGATGGCAAAACCACTGTCTGTAGAGAGAACCATTAGGGGCCATTCTTCTGAGCGAGCACTACATGCAGACAGTACTTCCTATATTGTCCTCCACAGTGGGCAACGGGAGTTGGTATGGTGCTTGATTCCTACCTTGGGCTGCAGTTCTAGCCTTTGATACTTTCCAATCACTTCCCATTCTAGTCCCACACAGCTTACCCTGCATACCTCTGTTCTGAGAGCCAGGCTCCTTGCTGTCCTGGATCTTTGTATAGTCTGTTCTTCCTGTGTATTCTGCACCCTTCCTTAGAATGATACAGTTCAAATATTGCTGACACAGAAAAGACAGTTTTTGCTATGACCTCCTGGAGCAGATTGATATAAAAGAAGCTACTGATGACAATCACTGATCCCCATAGCACAGCCTAATGAAGGACAGTGGAGGAACCCTTCCCCACCGCCATGTCAGCCTGAAAGACAGGAAAGAGAAAAGAGCCCTGAGAGAAATGCTCCTTCAAAAATGCCAGAAACAACCCCATCCCCGCCCCCTACCCCAAGTCAGGTAGCCAGAGGAGTCTGTGTCCTAGCCCACACTTGGCCAGGAAAAAACACAAATCTGTGTTTCTATTACATCTTTTTGTTAGCACAACTGGAATCACTAGGTCACCATTGATATGTAATGTCACTATATTGTTAAAAGTGCTTCTCTGAAGACAGAAGGGGCTTGCGGCCCCATTGGAAGAGCTACAATACTAACCAGCCAGAGCTCCCAGGGATTAAACCACCAGCCTGGGAACATGCTTGGAGGGACCCATGGCTCCAGCTGTATATGTAGTGGAGCATGGCCTTGTTAGGCATTGGTAGAAGAAGAGGTCCTTGGTCCCATGAGGGTTGGATGCCCCAGTGTGGCAATATTCAAGGGCAGGGAAAGGGAAGTGGGTGGATGGGTCGGGGCATACCCTCATAGAATTATCAGAAGGTAGATGGGATAAGGGGTTTCTGGGAGACGGAATGGGGAAAGGGGATAACATCTGAAATATAAATAAATAAAATATCCAATTAAAAAAACAGATAATGGTACTGGCTATTGCAGTTGAGCATTCAAGACTTCTGTTAACAATTTACTATTACCCATATTACTGGGATTCCTTATAATCCTCAAGGATAAGGGACTGTGGAAAGGGGCCCATGGAACTTTAACACAATATCTTCATAAAATAAAAAAGAGGGAGGTATATCCCCTATACACCACAAATTTATTTAAATCATGTTCTTTTTATTTTAAATTTTTAAAAAAATGTTGGATGCCAAGGAACTTTCTGCTGACAGTCTATGGCACCCTACAACTAGGCATACTTATGCCTAGGTGAAAGGGAAGGATCCACTTACTGGCATATTGCGTAATCCCAATCAGGTATTTAATATGGGGAAGAGGGCATGTTTGTGTTTTTTTCAACAGGATGCTGAATGAGCAAGGTAGGTGCCAGAGTGATGGGAGAGACACATTGATGGGATATGAAATATTCTTTACTGGGACAAAGAATGACCTGTGAGCTTGCTAACTGCCCTGACAATAGAGATTGCGAAGCTATATTGGACATATGTTCCTGATTCACCCTTGCTTTCATATATCCCAAATGGGACAAGCTGCCTTGCCTCAAGTTTTTAGACCCTGTGGAACAGAGAATCAAAAAGAGAAGTTATAATGACTCTTATATTTTTCTTAAATGTGACAAGTTATTTGGATTCAATCATGGACTGGTCTAGAAATCAATCCAGTATTGGAAATAACAGTCTTCATTTGGAAGGCTGGTTCTAGATATTTTCAGAGACATATTTGGAAGTTAGCTGCAGTTCTCTATGATGTTATGTTAGCAAGAAATAAAGTTGGGACAGGATCTGGATTTCAAACAAGTGTTAGTGCATGTGTTAAGGCTCTTTTAATTGTCAAGTTAAAATTACTTTTGTTTCTTCTACAGTATTTAATGGAAGTTGCATTGATTGTACACTTTCTAATTGTGTTAGTGTGTTGAAACCTGGCATGTCTGTTATGGACATCTATCAACCAGATTTTGGTTTATTGCCCTCAGTATTACAGAACCTTGATATTCTGAAAAAAGCTTACAAGTACTGGAAGAAGTGACTCAGGCTTCAAGCAGAAGCAAGAGGGTAGTGGGCTTGATTATTGCTGGTATAATAGCTTTAATTACATTAATTGTTAGCACCACTGCTTCTGCAATCACTTTGACACAAGAAGTTAAGAAAGCTACTTTTGGTAATCATTTAGCAAAAAAAAAAAAAATGTTACTAATGTGTTGAGTATACAAGAGGATTTAGATAGGTGTTTGGAACAACAAATTGATGCTCTTTATCCTATACAAAATACTGGAAAGAGGTTCAGAGTTTAAGAGTAAGGAGCCATCTTGAGTGTCACGCTAACTCCCAATGGAATTGTGTTACTTCTAAAATTTACAATGATAGTTATTATAATTAGAAAAACAGTTTAAAGACACTTGAAGTGTATTTGGCATAATTCTAACACCTCTCTGGATATTTTTGCATAGTGAGTTTATGAATTTAAAGAATGCTGCTCTGTTGAGCTTTGATGCTGCAGATAATGCTGATAAAATTACTCATGACCTGAGGTCAGTATTTCCATTTTGGCCAAGCTTCAAGAGTGGCATATATAGCTTGAGCACGCTAGCCCCTTTCATCCTGGGAATACTTTTATTCTTGCCCATTGTGATAAAGCTTGTCTTTAACAACATCAACATGTTGGTAGCCAAAGTACATGGCTTGAAACTGAAAATGGACCCCCAGACAGAATTATTCATTTAACAGGCTGGCAAGCCAAGGATGGGTAAGATTCTGCACAGAGCCTTACCAACCTAAGACATAAGTGCATTGCTTTTGATAATGCATATTCCATGATGGGTAAGGAAGGCATTCTTATCAGAATGACCTAAGACAGACTCAGTCTTATTTATGTAATAAAAAGGGGGGAGAGGCAGAGAGCTTTGGGGGCTGCTTGACAAGAATCTGATATTGGCCAAGGACAAGGAAATGGGCTTCAAGCAGGAATCTGACATTAGACTAGAACAAGGAAGTAATTTCAAGCAGGAATCTAAATATTAGGCTAGAACAACGAAGTAATTTCAGGCAGGAATCTAAATCTTAGGCTAGAACAAGGAAGTAGGCTTCAGACATGAAAATGACTTTGGGCTAGGACAGGGAAGTAGGCTCATATATTTTGGTCATCCTGGTAAGCCCTTAGAAAGAGTGATCAAGGGAGTGATCACAGAACTTTGTTTATTGCTTTATTTGTTCTTTGACTATTTGTGTTTATTGTCTTGCTTGTTCCTTGACTATTTGCATCTATTGTATTACTAGTTCTTCAACCTTGAACTGTCCTTAATACTTGCATGTACTTAAAATGGTATAAAAGCAAAAAGGAGGTGGGAGGATGTGGATAGGGGGTTTCTCATGGGGGGGGGGGGATGGGGAAAGGGGATGACATCTGAAATATAAATAAGTACAATATCCAATAAAAAAAAGAAGAGAAAAGAATGCTTCTCTGAACCTGCATCTCTACCAAAGTGGGAAGAAAATTCCTATTTGAGGAGACCTATGTTTTACATCATTTTTAGTATTTTACTTGAATTCACTCGAGGCCCTTCATTCCACTCACTGGCACCTCTTTTGTCTACATCCTGTGGCCTGTAGCTTAATGATACATCCAAATTGCAAAATGTTTGATACTGTTAAAAGAATTCTAAGTTTGCCAGAGTGCTATGATCTTTGGCAGCTTATTTTATTCAAAATAATGCATATCAGTAGCTGAGCATCCAGTTCTCAGCAAGGACTAGGTGTTTGGCCACCAAGATCAGTGTTACCCAGGCATAATTAAGTGTATTACACATAGAGTTACAAGCATATTCTGAAGTCAATTCATAAGAGACAGATTTCAGTTATTGCTAAAATGTGCAACACACATACACTCACACACTAGCATACACACTCACATACATACACATATGCACTCACATGCACAAACATTCATACTCACACACACATACACACTCATATATACACTCATACACCTACATGTACACACTCACACATATATACTCACACAGACATATATACACACACAGTCACATGCACACTTACACACAGATACATACACACATATATACACACACTCACATACTCACACACATACATATACACACACTCACATACTCACAGACATAAACACACTCATATACACATACACTCATACACTCACACTCACATACACACACTCACATACACACTCACACACACACACTTTGCCTGCTAGTGTATGTTATGGGATTTTGTCATTGCTGGTCTCAGAGCATGGGCGACTAATCTTAAATAACCACATTCCTGACAATTCTACAAGCATTCTATGATTATATCACAGGGGATAAGGAGTGAGAAATCAGGTAACAGAAACTCTTAAGAACCTTTTACTTTGTAGTTCTGATGTTATAATTACACATAAAATACACACACTGACACTGCTGGAACATACTACTCACAGTATAATCCAAGGTGCACCGCATGGTTTCACTCATTATTAAATCAAGTACTCGGAAGCCAGGCAGTGGTGGCGCACGCCTTTAATCCCAGCACGTGGAAGGCAGAGGCAGGCGGATTTCTGAGTTCGAGGCCAGCCTGGTCTCACAGAGTGAGTTCTAGGACAGCCAGGGCTACACAGGGAAACCCTGTCTCTAAATAAATAAATAAATAAATAAATAAATAAAATCAAGTACTCTGTCCTTTGTGGAGAAAGAGGGATAATAACCAAAAGGACTTCGTTAAGAACAGCTCCAGAAGGTTTAATGTGATCTTCCAAGGGTGAGTTGCTGGCAGATGGCGGTGGAGAAAGAAGCTGTGTAGTTTAGTTAAGGAAAGGAGTTGAGAATATTTCCCAAGAAAGATACAGCCACGCAGCTTGGCAAACACAAGCTTTGTTGAGCTTCTGACATGGTTCATGCCCCTATACTTTTGATGCATGTATAAAAGTTTATAGATATTGAAAATGGCTTAAGATCTTAGGGAAAGCATGGAACAAACGCTGGCAGGTGACAAAGACCATGCTCAAACATCAAGATCATGAGAATAGCATTTCTCTGACTCTACTTTTTTTTTAAATAATATTTCTAAAGCAATTATTAAAATAGGAAAAATAATCAGATCACCTGCGGAAAGTGAGCAATTATGATTAATCAAAATTCCTCCCACAGGATCCAAACAATAAAGCCAAAAAAAATAATAAATTGAATCATAAATATTTGACAAGTTCTATTGTCTCCTTAGGCTCACTGAAGAAAAACAACAGGTATTTGCCTTAGGAGAAAAAAAGCCAACACTGAGTCTCAAAGTCTTTTGTTTTGTTTTGTTTTGTTTTGTTTTGTTTAAATATTATTTTACAGTTACAGCAGCCTGCTTCCAAAGATTTTCAAACACTGTACAGACAATTACGATCCCCATGGTACTTTGTTGCCAAGGGAAAGGGGCTTTAAGAAAATGAAGTGGATGCAAGGTGACCCTGAGAACTACTGCTGTCTACAGATAAAGCCAAATCTCTGTTTCTATCCTCCTGTTTCAACTTTCTCACCGGGGAGATGTGTTTATTATTTCCACATTCCCTTCAAACATATGCCCCTGAAGAATTCCTAGCAAGAAATGTAAAGCCTTTTGACTGGAGTTAAAGATATTACAGTGCACAAACATCTGAATACTGAAGGGGCTCTGTCCTGATCATTGTTGTGCCCAGAAACTGCACTCTACTACCTAGCTCAGAATGTATACTCATGAAATAGTTTTAAAACTTACATGTATGTCCACACACATGCCTATGATGTATGTGAGGGAGGTTGTCACAGCACAAGTGTGAGGTCAAAAGACAACTCTGTGAAGTCAATTCTTGTCTTCTACTTTTACATAGGTCCCACAGACCAAATTTCACCATGCTTGTGCAGCAAGCACCTTGACTTAGTAAGTCATCTTGCTGGCTTTCAGCACATACTTTTTAAAATTAATTAATACATTTAAACATACACAGAAATTCCATTTCTCTGATATGTTTTATAATCAAATTGACCCAAATCTACAGATCACACATTGGTTCGATTGTTCAGATGAGATATGTTTGGCATCTTACTCTAAGAATATTAAATTTTTCCTGGTACCTGACATGGGTGTGTCTAAACAGAACAACTTGCTATTGACACTTGGAATCTCCCATAAGCACTAAAGTGTAGGTTCTGAACACTGGGTACTAAGCTACCAACTCATAGTGCCCAATCTCAGAAACTTAAAACAAATGCTCACTAAAATCTGTTTTGAAAACGATTACTTGTATAAATCATAAATAGAAGAATTAACTTTTGTTAAACGTTAGAAATTACATATTAAAAATAGTAATCTAAATATCACCAAACTACATTCAAAACAGGGGAGGGGAAGCAGGAAAAGGAAGAGGAAGCGAACTTCACACACGTGTATGAAAAGAGCATTTTACACTAGCAAAAGAGACTGGAGAACTGGTTTCTGGTTACACCCAGGCTTTTCTCTCTGCCTCTCTGTGAAGCATCACTTTTAAAAATCATAATCCATCTGCTACTCTAGAAATCAAAATATTCAACATTTGCTTGTACATTTCATCTTTTAATGACCCGTCTCAGATAGCTTTAAAGACTCGAGTACTGCGAATGAACGTTCCGTTCATGAGCATAGTATGAGTGTGAGCGCATGGAACTCCTGCTTACCTCACTTTCAGCTGTGGCCCCAGGATGATACAAGCCAACCCTTCTCGCATCTCAGAATGAATTCTGTAGGCCACCATGCAGCATTGGCAAAGGGGCATCTGTGCTCCTCAAACTAACACTGAGAGGGATAGCAAGTCAGAGAATGTCTCTGTCCATCAGCTGTACAATTATCATTTCCCTCTACCCTGAAATAGGACTGATAGGGACATCAAGCTTACAGACAGAGTGTTATGGAAGCCACTCAGTAAGGGTGACAAGGGGCTTTAGAAGCAGTGACTTGGGTGTGACTCACATTTGAGAAGTGGCTGAAATGGAGTTGATCTGTATGTAAGTTAATGACAAAATTGTGATGTTGAGACAGTAATTAAATTACCACCAATGGTTGAGTTAAAAGTCTGTATTTTATGTGGATCAGACATGGACAGGGGTGAAAGTACCAGCATAGGTCTTACAAAAGATGGTCTAGAATACAGCAAGGGTTCTGCCAGGAAGTGTTCGTGAACACGAAAAGGCCACCAAGGAGCCGATTCTGATGTAATCATATTGGGGTCTCTTTATTACAAGCTCAAGCTTGGGCTCTCAGCCAACCCCAACACAGCAGGAAAGTGGAGCCTTAAGCCTAGTTTTAGGCAAGGATTTATAGAGGCAAGAAGTGGATATATAGCCTGGCACACATTTGATTGAAGGGCCATTATCACCTTTAACATAACTAACTGGCTGATTCTGGGAGCCAAACCATAAACTTAACTTCTGCTTTCCTCCTGATTGGTGGTTGTTAGGAAGTGAAGTGCCAGGGACAGGCTTGTAACCTGGGGGTATGGATTTGTTGGGGAACAACCCGGAAACTGGTGCTAGACACAGGTCTTGTTGCAAGGTAGCCTGGAAACTGGCACTAGGTACTGACCTGTTAGTTAACTTGAGTTCAACAATGTCTGAACCCAAAAGATGTGGCCTCTCACAAGCTCGAAGAATACAGACTGGAGGTGAACTTTCAGAAGACCCGGGAAGGGAACTCTGAGCGAGCAAACCCTAAGCAACCAGCCATAGCAGAGTCAATCACCTCAATGGAGCTGCAAGAATCCCCAGAACTAACAGACAGCATCTCCCAACAACCCCAAGATTCAGCTCTGACTGAATGTGCCCAGTATGTTAGTAATATTTCTAGCGCTGCCAAATCAAGGGAGACTTCTCATGCCCCTCACGTTCTTCCATCTCCAACTTCCAATGCCCACTGGCATGTCCCTAGTAGATGGAGAAAGGAAACCACAAAGCTCAGGTGGAGATATGATTAAACACTCCCATTGGCCCCAGCTGCTGACAAGAAATTTGATTGACTTCAACTCACACTGATCACAGCTTTGTTCTGGGCCCTCAAGAGGCCAAAATTAATAACTAACAGCAAATAGATTAGCTATAGAACCTTTCTAAAAATTTCTTCCAAGGGGCAAAGAAAAGAAAAATAATCTCATGTTATGCTTAAATAAAGGCTGTTATGAGATACTGATGGTAGCTTTATGATTTTATCTAAAGAATACATTTTACAATGTCAACTGCATACCTATACATAGAGAGAGATTTTTGCCACTAGAGACACATAAAATTCAGGCCTTGTTTTTCTCTCAAAAGCAGAATTTATCCATTCAGTCATATGTTACTTAATTGAAAGTTATTGCATGCACAGCATACACCTGGTACTATGCAGGTGTGCGATACAAAGAGTAGATGTTGTGTTTCGTGTGAAAGTAGTCCCTTGACATGTTTAAAACCAACACAAGATGTTCATTGCCTGCTATAACACACTCTATCTCCAGAGCAACGGGGGAGGGATGAGGAAAAGAACAGAAGTGAGAAGTCTAGCTGAGTATCAGCCAACTCCAGACACCCAACCAGAGCTTCGGCCCCAGTATAGGTTTCTGATGTGAAGCAGGGGAGTCTGCTGCCATGTGATTTATTTCCTGGGCTGGCATGACAAGAACCAGGGGAAGAAACAACTCACAATATTCTGTAGCTGCCCTAGGTATATCAAGCAAAGGTTAATCCTTTTCCCATCAGGACAAGACCCACGTTACTCTTATTTCAAATATGAAAAGATCCAGAGTAGACTAGTGTTTCTCACAAGTTGAAGAGAAGAGGGTTGTAGGTGAGCTATGGCTAGGGAAAACGAGGAAGTTCTAATGTGCAGCAAGGTCACAGTTACTGTGGATGACTATAGAATCAGCACAGTTCAAAAAAGTAGAAGGAAGCACCCTGACTGGTTTTAGCACAAGCAAATAACAAATGTTTAAACGTATGTACTAACAAACACATATATTAAAGCATCACAGGGAAATACAATTCTTATGTCTTGATATGTTAGTTAAAAGTTTTCAAGTTAAATAAATGAACAGATAGATAGATGATAACAGATAGGTAGGTAGGTAGATAGATAGATAGATAGATAGATAGATAAAAGGGATTATGACCCCTGAAAAACTACCCCACACCATTCTACAACTTAAAACCCCTTCATTCTTGGCTTCTTCCAATAGTCCTATAAGACAGGTCTAGATAAACTACATTCAGCTCTTCTCCTAAATAATTTTGACTGGATTTCATATAGCATTTCCCTCTACCAAAAATCTATTGCAAGAGTAAAGAGGAGCATTTGCTTGCCAGCAGTATTCCTGAGTGTTCAATCAGATGTGCTGTGTCGAATGTGAACAGTTTGGACCTTTATCCATTTGCCCCTCTGAGTAAAGGAACACAAACTATTAATCTATCTCTCTCTCTCTCTCTCTCTCTCTCTCTCTCTCTCTCTCTCTCTTAAATTTTGTTCTCCAAATGAGTTCGTGGCACTAAATCCACTGAGTTCACACTTCTATTTCTTCTCATTAGTCCTAAGCTCTTCCCTCTCTTCCTCTAGTACAACAGCTTTTCGTTGCCAACACTTCTACCTGCTTAAAAGAAAGATTTTCTGAATCTTAGAGACTTTATTCTCATATTTAACACCTAGGATACACATCTTCTCCTAATACTCTTCACACATAGTATTTTTTTTAGGTATAAGCAGTGCCTAATTAAGCAAGCTAAAATGGTCATAGGAATAACAAATGATATTGAAAGATAGTTTTGCCTGATTTATCAGACACTGTGAAATCTTGGTTTTGAAATAGTATTGGCCAATTTATTTTGCTGACCCTGCTTTTCTTGAGCTCAAGTCAAATAAGTCTGGAGTCTGGAGCACATGTTAAGGAGCCTGGGGGTTGGGAGGCAAAATGACAGAAACATTACACATATATCTTGAGTTTAACACAGCCTGAGTTAATCCACAAAGCAAAGGTGACATTATTTGCTTAGCCTGTAAGACAGTTAAGCTGCCTAGTGAAGTACAGAGAAACACAGACTTCTATCGCTATGCATTATTCATATGTCTACATAGCATCCACCAAAATTATCAATTAGCCCATTTGTAACCGGTGCCAACTGCTTCATGTACCCACAGGGCAAAAACTGTTGCATTTCTTTACTTTTCAAAATAAAATCAAATCCTATTCAGGTTCCAACTGGCCACGGTTGACGGGAAGAACAAGCTCAATCCGATTCCAGCCATGCATTGTAAGAGAGGATCAAAAAACAAAAGCAAAATATAAGGTTTATCTGGCTCAGAAAAAAATGTGACAGGCCAAGATTCATGTGTCTCATTCAAAGATTATTAGTTTCTGATAACCATGGTTCTCCATGATGCCATCTGAATCCAGTTTCTGCAGAGCAAGAAAGTTCATATTCCCACTTCCTAATTTCTGTATACTCCATACCTGTACTGAATGAGCCACTGACTGACAAACCTCACACATAAAATTCCCAAGTAATATTCCTTTTTGGATATTCTAGCTAAATCATCTTAGTGGCATTTCATGTTTGCTTTTTTTAAGTCTTTTTTCTTTCATATTTGTGAAGAGCAGATACAAATAATCATAGTGAAAAAAAAACTTCCAAACCACATTGGTCAGGTAGCAATATAAGAAGTAGTCATAGAATTTGTAATATGACAGGTAAAACATCAGAACCTCGAGGAAAACATAATTCCCTGCTCCACACAGACACTCTGAAACCCAAGGTGACAGAAGCTCAGCCATTTAACTTACGCTCTCAGGACTGTCCTAGGTATTGATGTGCAGCAAAACAAGGGAAAGACTCCATAGAGAGTCTTGGTATTGATGCAAGGATGCCACCTCAGCATACTCTTTACATATTTGCAGCAGGTTCTAGGCTCCACTTACATCCAAGGTGTTGATTAAAGTCTATGCTTTGGAAAATATAGACATCTGTGGTGGTTTGAATAGGAATGACTCCCGCAGGCTGTGTTTAAATACTTGGCATATAGGTAGTGGCAGTATTAGAAGGTGTGGCCTTATTGAAATAGGTGTGGCCTCACCGAAGGAAGTATGTCACTATGGGCTTGGTCTTTAAGGTCTCAAAAGCTAGAGCCAATTCTCTTCCTGCTGCCTGCTGATTTGGATGTAGAACTGTCAGCTCCTTCTCCAGCACCAAGTCTGACTGCATGGGACCATGCTTCCTGCCTTGATGATAATGGACTAAACCTCTGAACTATAAGCCAGCCCTAACTGAATTGTTTCCTTTATAAGAGTTTCTGTGATCATGCTGTCTCTTTACAAAAAAACCCTAACAAAGACACCATCCTGTAGTAAATCATAGATAATCAATATTAAAACTAATCTATGCAGATGCAGTTTTCATCTGCCGATAAGCCTCTCCAGAAAAGCACAAGTTTAAAAAGTGGTAAAGAAACAGAACAAAAAAACAATAATAATTACATCGTGAATCTCACTGTGCTACATTAAGTCACAAACCTGAGTGTCAGGCTCGAGCAACGAGCCCGAGAAGGACATACATGGAAATTACCTGGCCCAGTTCAATGGGCAACAAAGAAAGTAGAGTCCCGGGCGGCTGTTATTCCACTAACCTAGTTAATGGCAGAGGAAAGAGAAGAGTCGAGCTCCCTGCAGCCTTCATCCTGTGCATTTCCTACTCAACTCCACTTTCACCAGATGTGGGAGGTTTAAAAAAACAAAACAAAAACAAAAACAGACTCAATTCTTTGCAGTTTCAATTTCAAGACTTTAAATGGCCCATTGTGCAATATAAAGAGTCTCCATCCCCTCTTTTTCATTGACTGGAGCCTATAAGTTTAACTGACAAATGCCAAATTAACTGAAGAAAATTAATACAAATGTTATTATTATTAATCTCACATGTACTGGAAAATCATTTTTTAAAAGCCTCAAAGAAACCATTTAACTCACAAGACAACATTGAGGGTTAAAAGCTAACCTGAGCAACCAAACATGACATGTCAGAGGTAGGGGTTGGAGAGAAAGCAGGCTGATATGCTCAGAACCTAAGTGCAGCTTTAACTCCTGGGTTCTAAGTACCATGTGGCCACACTAAGCTGCCCAGAGTTAAGCATAAAGACTTGGAAGGAAGTGCCACACCCACATGCACCAGACCCAAACCACTTCACCAATTGCAGAGGTCTGAAGAAATTGCCAGATAGATAGACAGACAGACAGACAGACAGACAGACAGATTGATAGATAGATGGATGATAGATACATAGAGAGATATAGAGATATAGATATACACAGGTAAAGAATACATATACATAAAAGTAAAAATAAAGACAAAGGAAGCACTTAAGATACAAAAAGACAAAACCAGAAAGGACCATGCCCATTATATTATTACCATAACATTAAATATACAGAACAAAGAAAGTATATTGAAAGCAGTGAGAAAGAAACAGCAGGATATGTGTAAAGACGGGCCTAGCAGCACAGCAGCAGACTATCTACCTGAAAGTTTAAAAGCCAGGTGTGCCTGAATGGATGTACTTCAAGTTATGAAAGGCCACAACTGATAACACAGACTACTGCATCCAGCAGAGTTATCTGTCACCATTAAAGGAAGAGTAAAACCCGACCATGGTAAAGGAATGAAGGAATTTATAACCACTAAGATAGCTCTATAAAAGACACTTGAATTCCATCAACTGAAGCAAAAACCAAATCTATCCATGGGGCCACAAGCATGAGTACATTATGCTAGAATAACAAGAGAGGAGGAGGAGAAAAATTAGACAAAACTATGAAATTAACAAAATGGCAAGAATCAATATGCAATTTTCAGTCGTAACTCTGAATATGAATGGTCTCAATTCTCCCAATCAAAAATCATGGACTAGTCAAAAGGTTTGCTGTCTCCAAAAAATGCTTCTTTCTCCCAAAAGGTCAATCCTACATCAGGATGAAAGGATGGGAAAGGGTAAACACACAGATGGGTAAACAAGCAGATGTTGCTGTTCTAGTATCTAACAAAACAGAAGCATAGAGAAAAAGAAAGACGATTGCCTCACACTCATTTAAGGCATGATCCACCAAGAATATATTATCATTCTGAACCTTCAGGCCTTGAACACGGATTGATCCAACTTCTTAAATACAAGTACTACTTGATAGGAAGTCACAGATTAACAATAGTAGCTGGAGATATCAATATCCTACTCTCACAGGTCTTCTCAATAATAAAAACTAGATAAACATATTAATTAAATAACATCATATATGAAATGGACTTAGACCTCTATACAGCGTTCTGTCTGAATACTGTAGGATGCAAATTTTCTCCACAGCACCCGGAACATTCTCTAAAATAAATCATATTTAGGACATAAAGCAAGTCTCAAAAATACATGGAAATTGAAATTATCTCTTGTATTCTGTCTGGCTACAGTGGAGTAAGCCTATAAATTAACAAGAAAAAAACGCAGAACACACACACACAAACTCACAGAGTTTAATCAGCATACTACTGAATGATGAACTAGTGAAATTATAGGAAATTTAGTCATCCCTAGAGTAAAAGGAAAATAAAAACATAACATACGAAAATCTACAAGATACAGTGAAGGTAGTCTTAAGAGGGTAATTAACTTTGGGTAGCTGCTTTAGATTAAGAAATCTAAAGCAAGTGACTTAATGACACACCTTAGGACTACAAAGAAGAACAATCCAAATCCCAAATCAAGAAAGAAATTAAACTGCAATCCTGCTTGCCGACAGGAGTCTAGCATGGCTGTCCTCTGAGAGGCTCCACCCAGCAGCTGACTCGGACAGATGCAGACACCCACAGCCACACAGGAGATGGAGCTTGGGGAAGGATGGCAGGCCCGAAGGGGACAGGAGATTCACAGGAAGACCAACTGAGTCAACTAACCTGGACTCTTGGGGCTCACAGAGACTGAACCACCAACCAAAGAACAGGCAGGGTGGGCTAGACCTAGGCCTCCCCACACATATGTAGCAGATGCGCAGCTTGGTCTTCATGTGGGTCCCAAACAACTGGAGCATGGGCTATCCCAAAAGCTGTTGCCTGTTTGTGAGATATGTTCTTCCAGCTGGGCTGCCTTGTCTGGTCTCAGTGGGTGACAATGAACCTAGCCTGGCAGACTTGATGTACCAGGGTGGGAGGATATCCAGGGGGACTCCACCCATCAAGAGGAGAAGGGAAAGGGGGAGGAGGAAGAGTTGTGGAAGGGGATGACCAGGAAGAGAGCAGTAGGCAGGATGTAAAGTGAATAAATATAATAATAATATTAATAATAATGATAATAACTTTTAGAAAGAAATCAAGATCAGGGCTGAAATTAACTAAATAGAAATTAAAAAAAAATACTTACCAAGAATCAATATAAATAAGAGTTGTTTCTTTAAAAAGATAAGCAAGACTGACAAACTCTTACCCAAACTAAACAAAAGAAGAAAGGAGAAGATGCAAATGAATATAATTACAAATGAAAAGAAACCAGTAAAATTCAGAAAATCATTACATGTAACCGTGTGTGTGTGTGTGTGTGTGTGTGTGTGTGTGTGTTCCACTAAATTGGGAAATGTAAAGGGAAATGAGGATATAGTAGTAATTTATAATCTCTCAAATAAGATAAAGTCCAGGCCCATAAGGATTTACTACTGAATTTTTATCAGCTCTACAAATTAGAATTAACGCCTATGCTTCTCAGACTAAACCATAAAAAAGAACAAGACATTACAAAGCTCTTTTTACAAAGCAACTGTTATCCCAATACTTAAAGCCAATAAAGATGGAGATGTAACCAATAAATATAAATAAATAAATAAATAAATAAATAAATAAATAAATAAATAAATACAAGAAAAGGAAAAGAAAGAAAATTACAGCTTCATTTCCCCGATGAACACAAATGCAAAAATCATTCATCATGCTCAAGTTAGCTTTATGTCAGAGATGTGGGGATGATTCAACATATATAAACCGCAAATGTTACAAATATGGCCTTCTAGCTGGGTTGCCTTGTCTAGCTTCAGTGGGAGAGGATGTGCCTAGCCCTAACAAGACTTGATGTGCCAGAGTCGGGGAAATACCTACAGGGTCCCCTACCCACTCAGAAGAGAAGGGGAAGGGGGATGGGGGAAGGACTGTGGGAGAGGGTGACTGGGAAGGGGGCAGTGAGCGGAATGTAAAGTGAATAAGTAAAATAATAAAATTAAAACACACACACACTAATAGATTCAAGTACAGAAATGATATGGTCATTTGATAGGTACAAAAAAGCTTTTGACAAAACAGTATATCCTCCTGTTAAAAGTCCTGAAGAAATCTGAAGTAAAAGCAATATATCTCAATATAATAAAGGCTATATATAAAAACCTGTAGCCAACTTTGTATTAAATGAAACAAAGTCCAAAGTATTTCTCCTACGAACAGGACCGTGACAAGTGGGCCCAATTTCTCCACTCTCATTCAGCATAACACTGAAAGTTTTATCTAGAACAATAAGACAAAAGAAGCAGATAAAAGAGATACAAGTAAGAAAGGAGGTCAATGGGTCTCTATTTGCAGATGATATAACTCTCAGTATCTATGAGACCCTAAAGACTCAACCAGAAAACTTTTAGAGCTAGCAAACACTTACAGCAAATTGGCAGAATACAGCTTTTAAAACACCAGCAGCCTTCGTATATACCAATAAAAAAAACATACTGAAAACAAAATCAAGGAAATAATTCCCGTCATAATAGTCTCAAATTTGATTAGCTAATTGATTGATTCCTTGTAATAAACATAGCCAGGTATTTAAAAGATCGGTACAATAAAAATTTTAAAATGCTAAATAAAGAAACTGATGAATATATTAGACCTCCCCTACTCATGGGCCAGAAGAATCAATATTATAAAAATGAATATCCTACCAAAAGCAATTTACAAATTCAACATATTTCCAATGAAAATTATAGTGACATTTTTTTTCACAGAAATAGAAAAAAAACTTAAACTTTATATGGAAGCACAAAAGACACAGGATAGACAAAGAAATCCTGAGCAGAAAGAACACAATTTGCGGTATCACCACACCTGATTTCAGGTTATACTGTAGAGCCATAGTACAACAACAACAACAACAAAATAGCATTATACTGACACAAAAACAGACATATAGAGCAGTGGAATAGAACAGAGGAGACAAAGTCAAGGCCACACAACTTACAGCAAGCTGAGTTTTGACAGAGATGACAAAAAACATACACTGGAGAATATTCAGCATCTTCAACAAATGTGCCAGGAAAACTGGATATTTATAAGGAGAAAAAGGAAACTGGATCCTCCTCCTCACACCGAGTGAAAATCAACTCTAAATGGATCAAGAACATCATCATAAGTCCTGAAACAGCAAAACTGACAGAGGAAAAAACAAGAAACACACTTTGAGATACAGGCATAGGCAAGGACTAAGTAGGACTCTGATCACTTGGGAAATAAAGCCCATAATCAAGAAATGAGATCTCTTGGATGTAATAAGCACTGCACAGAAAAGGAGACTGTCAGCTGAGTGAAGAGACAGTCCACAGAATGGGGAAAAAAATTCTTGCTAGCAATGTATCCAACAGAAGATTTACATCTAGGATATACAAAAAAAAAAAATTAAATATCCAGAAAACAAACAATCCAATCAAAAAATGAGTAATAGAATTGAATAGAATTATCAAAAGAAGAAATTAAAATTTAAGAGGCTGGTAAACATTTTTAAAGTGTTCAACAACATTGGCCACTAAGGAAAATGCAGATTAAAATGACTTTGAGATCCTGTCTCACCAGAATGGCTATCATCAGAAAACAAATGACAGCAAGTGCTGGTGAGGATATGGGGAGAGGGGAACTGTCCGTGGGTGTAACTAATTATTTTCTGTTTAGATATACGAGGCCTGTATTACAGAGAGACTTCATGGCTAGCACTGTAAACATAGTCAAAAGACCATGGTGGGGGAAATCACAGGCCTTGGGGAGTTGGGCTGTAGGGTACTACTATTGTTTTACTTCATAGTCACATTGCCAAACTGCCCTTTAAATATTTACGTTCCTCTTCAGGCAAAAATGAAAGGGAGGGCACAGAGATCTTGCATATATGATTTCTAAATTACTAAACTCAAAATAATCCTAATGCCAAAAGGATCATATCCTGATCCCCACTAAAAGAAAGGTGGAGAGAACAAAGTTTTCACATTATTGTCTAATAACACCTCAGATTATCCGAGGAATATAATGTCATATACCCAATGTCACTAGTTATCAGCAAGGTCTGATGCTTTCTTTACATACTTACAAGCAAATACCTTCAAATAATCAAAACACTCCCATCTTGAACCACATACAATCTTGTCAGGCAATTTGTTTCATTTTAGTAGTTTTCATATCAAAAACTGTAGGAATTGCTGATGATTCATGGGGAAAATTGGAATTTCTATTTGGGGATAATTCCGTTTTGGTATTGAATCATGCCTCTTCAGCGTAGTTCTCATTGCATTTGGAAGAGGGCACTTGGCCCCTCTAAGTTTATTGGCTCTTGTTATTTATTCTTCACCTGAAATCATCTGTTTCTGATATTAAAATCTGTTGCTATGGAAACAATTATGTCAAGAGACCAAAGGATAATGAATTCATCGATAGCATAAGTAGCAAGAACTGACAAAAATCTCAGTAACAAAGAGACTATTTTAATACTGAAGGTGCTAGTAAAATGTATTGAAGAAGTGGAAGATGGAATAAGAGGAAGGAAAATGTCACTTGAATGTGTCTGCGGTTTTTCCAGGAAACACTTATTAATCTTTGTTGAAGAGGTACATACTGTTGAGCTTATGATCTCCTCATCCTGCTTCAGAAACTGCTAGAGTTAAGAACAATTCCTTAGAGGTTCCTTGTGTTGTCTGAGCCTCTTGGCCTGGGTTGGCAACTGTGGTAGATCTACTGTGAACCTCCTGTGTGCAAGGATAGATGTTAAGATAGCAAACGGACCAGGAAGATTTTCAAAGAGGGAAACAAACAATATTGGGTGGTATTTTCCTGTTGGCCATGAATTTCAACCCCTAGGGAAGAGAAAGCCAACAACACTTGGTATATCCTATATCATAAAGCACGCTAGTCACCAAGAAACACTCAGTGGCAAAAGTGGCCCCTGTTTGGTTTTAGAACCAGGGACAAGAGACTGGGGTGTATATTTTACATATCAAAGCAGACCTGGATTCCAGACTCTCCCAGCATCCTTCAGTCCCCATCCGTGAACTTTCCAGCCCAGGGCTCTGCTGCCCTTCCCAAAGAGGCTCTTTCCTATATAATCCAAACATTTTGGTCTCTCCTGCTCTCTCTCGCTCTCTCTCTCTCTCTCTCTCTCTCTCTCTCTCTCTCTCTCTCTCTCCCTCTCCCTCTCCCTCTCTCTCTCCCTCTTTCTTTTTCTCCCTCTCTTTCTCCTTCTCTCTGTGTGTCTATTTCTCTACCCTCACCCCACCCCCTTATCTCTCCCCATGATGACTTCCCTGGCCTAGGTCCTTGGGGCCAGTGATCTTGCCCAAGACCAGCTTCCCAATAAGTATTTAATATAATCTGATTTGACTTGAATTGGCTCATTGCACTAACAAAGAAATAACTTATCAGATAGTACCAAACCCAGGAGGAGTTGAGTCTCCAGCCTGATGACTTGGGTCTTTCCTGGCCATGTGGAGACCACTTCTCTTTCTCTATCCTTCTCCAGGGGAAACATTTCTTTGGACTCCATGAGTACCCATTTCCAGCTACTGCCTATTAGGACCCTCCAGTCTTTCTCTGCTAAGTCCCAGCTGCCAGAGCTAGCCCCATCTGAACAAAGACCAGGTTTTTGTTTGGGGGAAACTTCTGATACAAAGATGTTTGATCTGAGGTTACAGCCCCCATATAAAAGAATCAATCTCAGACTATCAAATGAGATGCCATTTCCATAGTCTCAGGATCTCTGGTAAGGCCTGGGAGAATAAGTGCCACTGGATATGAAACAAAACTTATTCAAATTGGTTTGAACTCCCTATGTCCAACTTTTTGGAAACAGCTCTTGCCTCTTTCCCACTCCCCCTTGGCTGCACTGAGCACAGGGCCCCAGGTGCTGCCTAGCCCGCACTTCCACACCTCCCTCTGTACCTCAACAGCAGTGACAGCAGCAACAATTGTAGTGCTGACTGTGGTGTTGATTGCAACAACGGTGTTACGGGAAGACTAACCTTCTCATTTTAAATCAGCCACTATGCCTGCAGCAGGAAAGTGGGAAAACAGCACATGGCTGGTCACCAGCTAAAGAAAGAGGAGTCATGGCTTCACAACCACCCTGGTTAAGGCCAGCAGCCATCTCTGTTATGGGAAATCATGGCTTCACATTTGTCTTGTGTAAGGGCAGCAACACATGATATGATCCAACCAGGGAATAAGGTCTCCAAAGAGACTTTTACTCTGAGATAGGATTTTGTGCGACTTCTGTTCTGTCTGGGTAACTGTTGCAGCATTTGCTCTTTTTTTTTTTATATTTTATTTACATTTAAGATGCCATCCCATTTCCCCATTTCCCCATTTCCCCTCCCTAGAACACCCCTGTCCCATGCCCCCCCCTTTCCTTTTTGCTTTTATACGATTTTTTTTAAATGTTAATCAAAGGATTTATACGTTTGGTAATGCTCAGTCAGAAGCGTAACCCAATACCCAACCTAGATATAAAAACTATCTTTGACTGGTGGAGACATGTGAACATCTGCCTCCATGTCCCCTCTCTCTTTCTCTCTCTCATCACCTAGCTTCTCCTCTTCTTCATCTTCTCTCCTTGTTCCATCTCTTCCTCTCAGTACTCCTTCCCACTTAGCTCCTCCTACATATCACTCTTCCTGTTAAAGTAGAACTTTTCTCTCAAAATACAATTAGAGCATACTTATTCCTAATTGTACCAGTGAGGTACAAGATAGTCCTAATACCCAGTCCATCATTCTCTTGACTAACCAGAACCTCTGTCATCTCTTCTAACTAAAACACTTACTTTTGATCCTGGCTTTTTGGCTTTAGAATGAATGTCAGCTGAAAACCATCTACTCAGATCTTTTCTCTCAAAGTAAATAGCCAGGATTGGTTATGAGACTATAGGTCTTCAACCCCATCAGAAATCCAGAATGACTGAGTTAACTGAAGTTATGGGAAGCACTAAGCATAGCTTCTAAAACTTAGCCAATTTATAGAGACTGCTGAACACCTGAAAAGCCCCTATACTACTGAACGTTGGAGCATCAAATCTTCAGCCTTCTGGCCCAGAATCATCTGACAGACCTTAGTGATGCAGGATTATTAAGGGCTGATTACTCTGTCTAGGCAGGTATAATCAGTCGACTATTCTGCATGTGTGTCCTTTTCTGGACAGTAATTTGTCTGTACATGGAGAGAGGCGATTCTTGCCTAGTGGCTGTCACCGCACAACTGGAGTATCTCCAAGGATGCTCAATTTCTTCTTAGAATCCACGACAGGAAGCTGTCAGGAGCAGAAAGGTCTCTAATCAAAATGAACATTAATATATAAATATTTGTAGCGTCAGTTCTATGGACTTCTGATGTTTTGAAAACCAACTATCCATGTAAGGTAACCTGGACTGTTGTCTGTTCACTCCTCTCAGCTATTTCTAAATAAAATATGGAAAACACCCAAACAATAAACTCAAAACCATGAATTTGCTATAGTCCCTTAACTCATAGGCTAACCGTCCCAAATCAGTTAAAAAAGGGCTGGGTCTAGGCCTTGTATTCCTAAATGTGTTATACAGGCACAATGCCCATGAGAGTATCAATATTCATCTCATTTTTATATTAATAAGAGGCTCATACCAATGAAAACCTTAAATTTGAAATCAAAGTAAATTTTGTACCATTTAAGAAATTATAACTTCATCTTGATAATAATTATACAGATTTCTACCAATAGGTTATGGCTATGCAATAAGTCCTAGCTAATCCCCCCTGTTCCAACAAAACCACTACTTGTCCCTAGAAAGACAGACCATTATTAACCACATTAGTCCCCAAGCTCAGGGAATAGGGGCTCTGACTCTTCTTTAACTTCTTCAAGCTGATTAAGGGCATTGAGATTTTAGAAGAGGGGTGGGGGGGAGAGTAAGTTGATAAGCCTCTGATGCTGTGTCTTCACTGAATCCAGATGGAATTCCAGGACATCAGAGGTTTGGGCAGGTCTGCTCAGTATGCTTGATGAGTAGATACACCAAGGCTGTGTATTGTGCAATATACAATTCTCAGAACAAGTTTTAGTATCAAGAAAAAAAAAATTTCCTACCCCCAGGGGGCTGACATTTTTTTTTAAAGATGTTGGTTCTGACGACTTTTTTTTTTACTTGTTAAAATTGGTTGTAGTATTTACGTTTCAGATTTTATCCCCTTACCCTACTTCCTCCCACCACCCAGAAACCTCCTATCCCATCCCCCTCCTCATGCTTCTATGAGGCAGTGACCGCACCTACCCCCCTCACTATCCCTTCCCCGCCCTCACATTCCCCCCCCCACTGTGTGTTCATTTTCTTTATGGGACCAAGAAACTCCTCTCCCACCTATGTCTGACAAGGCCATCCTCCCCTACATGTACCTCTGGAGTCTTGGGTCCCTCCCTATGTGTTCCCAGGCTGGTGGTTTAGACCCTGGGGGGCTCTGGTTGTTTGGTATTGTTGCTTTCCACATGGGGTCAATAACCCTTTCTGCTCCTTCAGTCCTCTCACTAAGTTCTCCATTGGGAAACCCCTGATCATATCAGTGGTTAACTGTGAGCATTGTCCTCTGAGTGTGTTAGTCTTTGGCAGACCTCTAAGGAGACAGCTATATCATGTTCCTCACATTATGCACTTCCAGCCATCCACAACAGTGTTTAGCTTAGGTGGCTGTACATGGGGTGAATACCCAGGTGGAATGGTCTCCTGATGGTCCCTCCTTCAGTTTCTGTTCCATGTTTTGTTTCCCTATTTGCTCCCTTGAGCATTTTTGTTTCTCTTTCTAAGTAGAACTGAGGCATCCACTCTTGGTCGTCCTTCTTCATGAGCTTCATGTGGTCTGTGGGTTGAGCCTTCGCTAATCCAAGCTTTTGGGCTAACATCCGTGGAGATATCCGTGGAGATATTTGTGTAACTATCTTCTTTTGGGGTTTTTGGAAGATTACTTTCTTGCTTTTTCTAGGTTGTAGTTTCCCTCCTTGTGTTGGAGTTTTCCACCAATTATTCTTTGAAGTGCTGGATTTGTGTTGAGATACTGTGTAAATTTGGATTTGTCATGGAATATTTTGGTTTCTCCATCAATAATGATTGACAGTTTTGCTGGGTATAGTAGTCTGGGCTGGCATTTGTGTTCTCTTAGGGTCTGTATGATATCGGTCCAGGATCTTCTGGCTTTTATGGTCTCTGGTGAGAAGTCTGGTGTAATTCTTATAGGTCTGCCTTTATATGTTACTTTGCCTTTTTCCCTTACTGCTTTTAGTATTTTTTCTTTGTTTTATACATTTGATGTTTTGACTATTATATGGCGGGAAGTATTTCTTTTCTGGTCTACACTATTTGGAGTTCTGTAGGCTTCTTGTATATTTATGGACATCTCTTTCTTTAGGTTAGGGAAGTTTTCCTCTATAATTTTGTTGAGGATATTTACTGGTCCTTTTAGTTGGGAGTCTTCCCCCTCATCTATACCTATTATCCTTAGGTTTGGCCTTCTCATTGTGTCTTGGATTTCTTGTATATTTTGGGTTAGTAGCTTTTTGCATTTTGCATTTTCTTTGACAGTTGTGTCAATGTTTTCCATGGTATCTTCTGCACATGAGATTCTCTCTTCCATCTCTTGTGTTCTGTTGGTGATACTTGTGTCTATGACTCCTGATCTTTTTTTTAGGTTTTCTATCTCCAGGGTATTGTCCCTTTGTGATTTCTTTATTGTTTCTACTTCCATTTTTAGATCCTGCATGGTTCTGTTTAATTCCTTTTCCCATTTGGTTGCATTTTCTTGCAATTCCTTAAGGATTTTTGTGTTTCCCCTTTAAGGGTTTCTATCTGTCTACCAGTGCTCTCCTTAAATTCTTTGAGAGTGTTATTTATGTCTTTCTTAAAGCCCTCTATCATCATCATGAGAAGTGATTTTAATTCTGATTCCTGCTTTTCTGGTGTGATGGGGTGTTCAGGGCTTGCTCTGATGGGGGAGCTGGGTTCTGATGATGCCATGTAACTTTGGTTTCTGTTGCTTACGTTCTTGCTCTTGCCTTTTGCCATCTGGTTAACTCTAGGGCTGCCTGTACTTGATGTCTCTGACTGAAGCCTGTCTTTCTAGTTATCTAGCTTGTGTCTGATCTCCTAGGGGTCCAGATGTCTCTGTGATCTTTTCCAGCTGCACTGATTACAGTGGTACCTCTAGGATGCCTCAGGATATGGTGCCTCCAAGGTAGTAGTCCAGCTAGGTGTCTGCTGTTCTGGGTGCAGTGTCTCCTCTAGAATATCTCAGGATATGTTGTCTGTTGCTCTGAGTTCAGTTGTTCCTCTGTGGTTCTGGGTTGAGTGGACCTTCCAGTATGTCTCAGGTGGAATCTGGGGTCCACACAACAGCAGACCTGGCAGAGGTCTGATCCAGGCCTCAGATCTGAGAACTAGTTTCTAAGACACTGTCCAAGTTAGAACGCCTGGGATCCCCACTTCCTCTGGGTTCTTGGAGGTTGGGGACAGAGCTGCCACCCAAGATCTGCTCAGCACTCTGGCCCAGACCGTAAGGAACCAGTGTTCCGGGATGGGAGTGACTTCCCGGGTCCTTGTGGATCCCAGTTACTCCCTGTTTAGGGCGGGCCCTGCTGTCTGCTTACCTAAGATACTGCCTGAGTTCGAGCACTTGGGATCCCTGCTTCCTCTGGGTTCTTGGAGGTTGGGGGCAGAGCTGCCACCCAAGATCTGCTCAGTGCTCTGCAGCATTTACTCTTAAGAAGATGCCTTATTTTAATATTACTAAAAACACAATTGAGAGATTTTAAACTTTTAAAGTTTGGAGGTTTAAAACATTAAAAAGGATAAAAATCACTGCCATAAAAATGTTTGGCTTTCTTTTTGCTAATGTTATTAAGATATAATATAACCTTAAATTTTTATAAGCCATAGATTTTATAATGATATACCATATAAAAGTCAAAATATCCATAGTCTGTTTATAGACTATGTTTATAGATTGAAGGATTTTGTTATGAAGCTAGAAGTGTTTCAATTCAAACTCGTGATTTTTAAGGCTCAAACCTAACAGATTCTAGTCTCAAAAACTACTAAAATAGTTCTAGATTCATAAAGCCTACTATAATTAAGAAATGCAAATTGAGAGCCAGTAAACTTAGAAATTATCATGTCCTTTAATGTGTTCAGAAGCATATTTAAAGTCATGTTGAGAGCTGATGCAGTTAATTATTAAACTTTACTTAGCCTCCCGGTTTATGTTTGCCAGGTACAATTTAGAGCAGGTAACTAGAAGTAGACATATATTGTTTAACTCAGATATACTTATACATACCAGCCCTCAAACCTGTCAGATATCTGCTGCATATGGCATTTAATATTTAACTTATTATGACAGAGACTCCCAAACCCCACCCAAGGTTTTGGTTGTCCTCACCCTTCCATTCCCAGCAGAACTACATCTAAGGCTTTCCAGCACATAGGAATGAGGTGCTGAGTTTTCCTAAGGCACTGACTTAGTCAGAGTTTCTATTCCTGCACAAACATCATGACCAAGAAGCAAGTTGGGGAGGAAAGGGTTTATTCAGCTTATACTTCTACACTGCTGTTCATCACCAAAGGAAGTCAGGACAGGAACTCAAGCAGGCCAAGAAGCAAGAGATGATGCAGATGCCATGAAGGAATGTTACTTACTGGCTTGCTTCCCCTGGCTTACTCTGCTTGCTTTGTTATAGAACCCAGGACTACCAGCCCAGGGATGGCACCACCCACAATGGGCCCTCCCACCCTTGATCACTAATTGAGAAAATGCCTTACAGCTAGATCTCATGGAGGTATTTCCTCAAGGGAGACTCCTTTCTCTGTGATAACTTAGCTTGTGTCAAGTTGACACATGAAACCAGCCAGTATAATTGGCCCTTTGTCAACTTGACACAGAAACACATCACTGTTAAGCCTCAACCCTTACTTTCTTATTCATTCCCAAGATCTAAATAACTTTAAAAGTCCCACGGTCCTTACAAATTCTTACATATTAAATTTTCCGATCTCTTTTAAAATTTAAAATCTTTTTACAATTCAAAGTCTTTTAACTATGGGCTCCACTAACATACTTTCTTACTTCAAGAAGGAAAAATATCAGGGCACACTCACAATCAAAAGCAAAATCAAATTCTAATCATTCAATGTCTGGGATCTACTCGCAATCTTCTGGGCTCCTTCAAGGGCTTGGGTCACTTCTCCAGCTCTGCTCTTTGGAGCATACACCTTGTCTTCTAGGCTCCAGCTGCCTGTACTCCACTGCTGCTGCTGTTCTTGGTGGTCATCTCATGATACTAGCATCTCCAAAATGCTGCTGTCTTCCACTGCAACTGGGCTTCATCAATAGCCTCTCATGGTGCCAAGCCTCAACTCCTTTGCATGACCCCTTCAGTCCTGGGACATCAATTGCAACTGAGGTTGCACCTTCACCAGTGGCCTTCTATGGCTTCTCACAGTGCCAAGCCTCGGCTGCTCTTCATGATCCCTTTATGTGTTCAAAACCAGTACCACATGGGTGACTCTGACACATTGCCAAGTCCAGCCACAGCACAAGGTACAATCTTGACTATTTCTGGAACACTCTCAGAAATATTGTGCTCTCAAAAAACACTTCCCAGATTTCACCTCAGTGACACTGGTCTCCTCTTAATCACCACTAATTCCTTAGTTCCAGCGAACCAGCATCAATAGTCCCAGTAATGGAAAGGTTTCACTTTAGTAGTTCTGGTATCTTGTTAATCACAGCTGATTTTTCAACCCCAGCTAACCAAAACCACAGAATCTTCACAATCAAAACAGTAACAGCCCTGATAAAAGTCATTAATTTTCCCCTTGAAATTTCACAAGCCAAGCCTCCATCATTTACACTATTCTCAACATTATCTTCCAAGCTCCAACAGAACATCCCATAGCGCTCTTAACACCCAACGGCTCTTCTAACCCTAAGTTCCAAAGTCCTTCCACAATCCTCCCCCAACATGGTCAGGTTGTCACAGGAATACCCGACTCCTGATACCAATTTGTCTTAGTCAAAATTTCTATTCCTGCACAAACATCATGACCAAGAAGCAAGCTGGGGAGGAAAGGGTTTATTCAGTTTACACTCCACATTGCTGTTCATCACCAAAGAAGTCAGGACTAGAACTCAAGCAGGTTAGGAAGCAGGAACAAAGGCTCCTTCTCTGTGGTAACTCCAGCTTGTGTCAAGTTGACACACACACCAAGACAGAGTCCAACTAAAACACTCAGGATTTCTGTGGGTTTCCTAAACATAGGTATTTTTGTAATGAATTATTATGTGATTTCAATACACAACCAGCATGCAGAACCACTGGCCTACAAGAACAAAACGCCAACAGACTCTGGAACAGGACAAAGCTGGTAAGTTCCAGGTTTGCTCATTCCTCCTGCACCCAGTTAAGTAAAGAGCCCTAAATTGAAGATGCTCCTATCTATGCTTCCCAAAGGTTCCACTCACATACACCCAGGGGAACGTACACATGGTTGCCAGCCACACAGCAGTCATGGACAGGCAGGGAAGGAACACAACAGTAGCCATGGAATAAGAAAATCAAAAAGCCATAGTTCTGTCTCATGATCTTTCTCTGTCACACCTAGGAAAGAGATAAAACTCAGAAAAGGAAAGGTGAGAGAGAATAAACAGACTGTGGCTACTCACCACCTCCTTATACAAATCCCTCCAGCTGAGGCTTAGCTGTCTGTGGGTGCAGGGGGGAGATCAGAAGTAAACTGGATGTGAGACTGAAGTTTCAACAAAAAGCAAATAAGACTAGAGTTTTTCGTACATGAAAAAGACTACAGACTTACAGGACATTCCCAAGATATTGTTAATGGATGCAAAAATAAAAACTAATTCAAAACAGCATAGTTAAAAAAAATGATAGGAGAAAAAACGACTTCATACAAGAATCCCACTGAGTTAAGATGCCAAACAAATCACTTGCAGTTGATGATTATGCATCCTTCAAAGATGAATCACAACACAACTGGAGAACACAAAACAAGAATTGATTCTACAACCTCCTATGGTCCCTCTTTCAATGATTCTGTCATAGATAAAACACCAGAAGATACAAAAGATTTAAAAAGTATAATAACAATTCAGAAACAAACTGAAGAATTTATAAAGATTTAATATTTAGAATGGGTAGTGATTGGCATGTTAATTTAGTTGTGGTAAACATCATTATATATTATATATGTATATATCATATTGTACCCCTTATAGTCAATCTTTGACAAGTAAATATTTTTAAATAAACAGGAAAAGCTCAAAAAGGAATGTAGTCCTTTTCACTTTCTAAATCTAACCAAAAGAATGAGTTTTTCCATTTGTGACCAATAGAAAGGCATTCAGACAGCTCCAGGGGTCCATGAGATGACTGTGTACAATCTGAAATATGCTGATGTAAAGCAGTATCTGGCAATCATCTGCCCTTACCTTCTGAAACTGCTGGAGTAACTGGAAACAATGCTTTTTAGAAAGAATCTAGTCCTTCAGTCTTTGAAACTAGAACATCACAGAGAGTTAAGACTCAGGTGGTTAACTATGGTGATGGATTGTTATGGGCCTCCTGTTATCCAACTGTGCTGGTTAGAGTTTTGTTTTGTTTTGTTTTGTTTTGTTTTGTTTTGTTTTGTTTTGTTTTGTTGTCAACCTAACATGACCCAAAGTCATCTAGGTAGAGGGAACCTTAATTGAGTAATTTTCTCCATCAAATTGCCAGTGGGCAAGTCTGTGGACTATTCTCTTGAATAATGATTTACATAGAAAATCTCAGCCTCTCAGTCTGGACAGGAAGTCCTGAGTGGTATATGAAAGCAAAGTGAGCAAGCCATGGGGAGCAAATCAGAAAGCAGCATCCCTCTATGGTCTCTGCTTAAATTCCTGGCTACCACTTACTGTTACCTGAATGTGTAAACTAAATAAACCCTTGCCTACCCAAGTTGCCTCTGGTCATAGTCTCTATCACAAAAATAAAAATCAAACTAAGACACCAACCTTGCTTTCCCATCACCAAAAACTATGCTCTTTCTTACCCACCTTCTGATCATGCTTCCCTTATTGGTGAAAGATAGAGGCAAAGAGCTATACCCAACTACAAAGACTATGGTACCATGTGACTGGCTAGACAAAACTACTGGCTATGACCTGTGGAATGGTCATTTGGTAAGTATCTAACTGGCAGAAGAAACATACTGGTATCCTTATCCAATTCTGTTCTCTCTCTCTCTCTCTCTCTCTCTCTCTCTCTCTCTCTCTCTCTCTTTCTCCCTCTGTATACGTCTGCATGACTGTAATGTCTATATGTGTTTGTGTGATATGCACATGTATATATTAATCTTTGCATGGTAGGAATGCAAAGTACATGTGGAGGCCTGAGGTTGGTATCAGAAATCATCCTAGACAGCTTTTCTACTTTATTCATTAAGGCAGGGGCTCTCATCAAACCCAGAACTTGATAACACTCCTCTCAATAGCCAGCTTGTTCTAGGCAGACCCATAGTATCCCTTCTGCCTCCTAATGTTGAAATTACAGGCAGGCCTAGTCAACATTTATGTGGACTTTTAGGATCTGGACTTTTTGCTTCAGGTCTACTCACCAAGTGCTTTATACACAGAATCATCTCCTCAGCCCAGAAATGTAGCCACAAGCTTTCTATTCAGCCTCTTTATCCCCAGAATAGTGACTCAGAGACTTAGTTATTTATAAATAAATGCCTAGGCCATAAGCTTTAGCTTATTCCCTGACTAGCTCATAACTTATATAACCATTTATTCTAGTCCATGTCTGCCACATGGCTGGTTATCTCTCTTCAGTTTCACGCATTCAACTTTTTCAGAGTTTAGGGCAAATCTCCCGCTCTTGACTCTTCCCCAGAATTCCCATCTCTTTCTGCCAGATATCCCACCTTCTAATCCTGCCTCAGCTCGTTGGCCATCAGATTTTTTTTAGGCAGGTGATGCTTCCACATAGTACATGAGAGATATTCTCTACACAGAAATTCAAATTTCTATGCATAATGTATTAGGCAACAAAACTGGAAAAATAAAATTTCATTTTTATAATTAAGTCTAGAGATCACTGGATGTTGACTGGTATACACTCACCAGCCTGCCATTTGTATTCTTTTCAGTCAACTACTTTGGAGTTTCTTTCATAACAGATAACCTCCATCTCCAAAGCATTGATATTATTAGCTGGGATCACTAAACAAACCTGCATTTCCTTAAGATTGATTCTATTTCACCAGTTGAGTATAAACACAGTCTTTCTCTCTCTGTCTCTCTCTGTCTCTCTCTCTCCTCTCTCTCTCTCTCTCTCTCTCTCTCTCTCTCTCTCTCTCTGTGTGTGTGTGTGTGTGTGTGTGTGTGTGTGTGTGTGTCTATTAAAAACCAGATGAATGAACATAGAATGTGCATGTTCAAAGATGGCAAAGCTACAGTAACACTATGTTGGAGGTGGAAACAAAGACAAGAGAAAAAGAGGTGGTACCATAGGGAAAAGAAATCTAAAATAAAATTTACTTTGTAATTTTTTCCAGAACAAATGTATTTGTAATGATTGAAATCCAAATCCATGTTATTCCTTCAAAATGGATATAGTTCAACAATCTCTTTACCTAATGAGGTGGTGTGAATATGCTTGGCCCAGGAAGTGGCACTATTAGGAAGTGTGGCCTTGTTGGAGGAAGTATGTCACTGTGGGAGTGAGCTTTGAAACCCTCATCCTAGCTGCCTGAGGAGAGTCTGCTCCTGGCTATCTTTGGATGAAGATGTAGAACTCTCAGCTCCTCCTGTACCATGCCTGCCTGGATGCTGCCATGCACCTTGACGATAATGGACTGAACCTCTGAACCAGTAAGCCAGCCCCAATGAAATGTCCTTTGAAAGCGTTGTCTTGGTTATGGTGTCTGTTCACAGCACTAAACCACAAACTAAAATACCTAACAATCTTAAAAAAAAAAAAAAAATTTAAATCTGGTTTAGCCTTGAAAGGTGACCTACCCCAATCTTCTCATTTGAAACTGCCAAGATTTTTTCCCTCCATCCACAGCTGGTAAATTGCAGTTTCAATATCTGAGCCAGACTTGAACAACTTTAGACATAATAAAAACTTCAACTAAGCAAGTTCTGTGAACTGAACGATTTCTCACAAATTAGGCATGTCCTAGGAATCCACTCCCAATAAAGTTAATGCTGAGTCTCCTTAGACTGTCAAGGCTGGGTACTGAAGTGTTCTAACAATGCTGGATGCTGAATTGGTAGTTTTAAACATGCATTCTGGTTATTTTGAGCTAGCCCTGTCTTCTTGATGGCACTGTAATGAAAGAATCTCAGTTCTTCTCACTTACAAGTAATTCTGTCTAAAACAGTTATGTTCCTCATTTGAATTGAGAAATCTGCCATGGCCTTACAAACTTGTCCATCTGAAAACAAAGATTGCTAATTTTTAAAGTATTTCTCAGTATATGTATAACAGATGCCAACGTCCCAGCTTAAGCCCCCCATTTATCAAATTTTACTTAAGTTTCCCATATGTCTCATAAAATAAACACACAATTCATCTCTTGGTGAATGTGTAGCCACAAATCATTAACAACATACTCATGACTCTTGGTAACAACTGTGAGTTCCCAAGGAGAGGCAACAGATAGACCAATTATATGTCTGAGTGTTGGGACCTACCAGCTGACTTAAAATTCTCCTAAAAGCTAAAATATACAGTATATACTCACTGTAGTTGGCTGGTTGGTTGGTTGGTTGGTTGGTTGGTTGGTTGGTTGGTTGGTTGGTTGGTTTTTCAGGCTAGATAGAGAATCCTTGTGTAGATGAAGATAACCTTTAACTTCTGAACCTACTGCTTCCACCTCCAGAGCTCTGGGAATGTAGTCATGTGCAACCACCATGCCTGATCTATTTAGGATCAAACTTTGTGTATACTAGGCAAAAATCTAGGTACCAACTAAGCAACATCCCCAGCCCTCCACTAATTTTAAATGCTACATTTATTTGAACTATTGCTCTTTGTTAAGTAAGGGCTTTGGGATCAAAACAGTATGTTGGTAAACATGCAGTTTGTCTAACCCTAAAGAGGGGGAGTCCATAGAATGTCCCTGTGGCCTTACCCACCCCTCCCACCAGGAGAGTTTAAAAGAGAGAACTGGCCTTGTCATGCTCTCCCATCCTTCTCCTTCTGCCTGCCTGTCCACCAGCAACATGTCCTTTAAAGTCAGAGGCAGAGCATTATAACCCCTAAGTCTGTTATTTTGTGTTACTTAAGTAAGCTTTGGACTATAACACACAGAGAAAAACCTTGATGCCATAGTTCAACCAAAATGTGCTTTGAAACCACCACTGAGCCAAATAACTAAACATTACCAACCAACATCTGAAAATAATCCCTCAAGCCTTCTCTTAGTCACCATTCCAAAGGTGGCTTTAAACACTAGAGATCAGTCATCTGTTCTTGAGATTTGTATAAACAGGGTGGTGGGTAGGGGCTTCTGTATGTGGCTTCTCTTGTGTCTTTGAAGGATGCATGTTGTTCCTTAATGCTTTAGTTTGTTCCATATCTGCTGTATAATATTCCACTGTGTGAAATAGCCACAATGCATTCATCAGAAAGTTGTGCCAGCTCAGGAACTGCTATTACAAATGTACTTACACGTGTTTTGGTGCACACGGGCACAAATGTCTGTTGGCTATACGCTAACCAATTGCAGCTGACTACTGATGAAGATGAATTGATGGAGGTCCCTGCCAGGGTACTGTTTATTTGTTTAGCTCTCAGCTATTGCTTGATGCACTGCAGCATCTTCCATTCTTATTGATTGGCTCCAGAGTAGAATGAGGAAACATTACCGCCCACAGAGAACTTGATCATAACTCTGCTCAGCTGGAGAAGTAATAGCGCATCCCACTCAGTGGGCTCATTCAGCTACGATGGAATTTCGTGAAAGAGAACAGCATCTCTTGTGAATAGGAATGAGCTGTGTGAAGAGGCCTGGTTTGAAGGACCAAAAGTCTCTGGAGGAAACTTTTACACATAAAGGACTGTGACCCACCTGCATTCTCTCCAAGTAAACAAAGAACCTAGGAATGGGCCTGAGAGACCAGCAGCTACAAAAAGACAAAGCCCTGTTTTGTCTTGTTTGGGTTGTGTGGCTTTTCTGCCTAACGTTCTATATCAATGAACCCATGAAGAACAAAAGAAGCTACTCCAAGCAGTTGTCTCTCTTTCATAGCTGCCTGCTAAGTAGCAGGGCAGCCACCCTCCTAGTTCTGTCTAGCAGTGAGCTATCTGAAGACACATCAAAACAGAGGGGTCTGTAAGGTGTGTGAGTGCATGTCATGACTCAGAAAACTTGCAGGAGTGATAACGGTAAAGATCCTCTCTCCCATTAAACACTCTTCATGGGACATTTGCTGTAGCTTTCCTCAAATTTTAACAAAGAGGAACCTTGCTGATCACTGTTTTCCAGTGGGTGTTTGGCAGGGCATTTTCTGAAGGAATATGGCAGGACTTGCTGATTCTGCTCCCCTTTCAAAGATCAAGTTCATTACTGTGCCTGGCCATGGACTCATCAAAGCACTCACGGTTCGTAAAATGAGTGATGGCATTGAATACTCTGGGAAGAATGGGTACTCCTGTATACACACAGAGACACACATACATGCATACACACATACATGCATACACACATACATGCATACACACACACATGCATGCATACACACATACATGCATACACACATACATGCATACACACACACATGCATACACACATGCATGCACCACCTCTACCACCACAAACAAGGCCTTGTTGCACCAGCTGAGGTTGTTCTCATTCTTGGGACAAGCACAGAAGCTACATAATCTATATTATTTTTTGTAAACACTCATTCTAAAATTCTAATTGAGCACTTACTATTACCAAGCAAGTATGAGATTATCATCAACAGCCAATAGCACTTTCTTGAAACTTTCTGCTTTGAGTAACCATGTCACAGTACCCCACTTCCTAGAGTTTCCTGGAGAATACTCATCTGACAAGAAATAATCTGTGGTCAAGTAAACCATGAAGCGCTGCCTACCATATCGCTTCCTGGAACCCCACAATATGTAATAATATACTACTAAAGACTTTGAAAAATTCTTGAATAAATTTATCACTTCCATCTCATATGGGTCTTGCTAGGTACCCAAGGCTAGCCTTCGATTCACAATTTTCCGGTCTCAATCTCCTGACTGTTCCGCGCCCCTTCCAAACCCCCTCGCCCGCAAGAGAGACATGGGAGGCAGTGTTCAGGTAGTTACTACAACGAGGCTTTATTCTTGTATCAGCTGAAGCGGAAGACCCCAAGCCCGGAAAAGGCACTGCTTATATGCACCCTAGAGCGGCGTGTTCACTTCTGATTGACTGTTCACTCATCACCCCACATTACGCCCCGAGATGGGCAGTGACTTGGTGCGCTTTCGCCTCTTGCACCTGCACAGTTTAGTTGTTTTCTTGTGGGAGCACCGGGTGCCAGCGCCATCTTGTAATGGAGAATGTTGTCACCGCTCGCAGTGGCTCCCTATATCTCCCCCTTTCTATTTTATTAAGATGGAACAGCCTTTTGCCTATCAAGTGCGGCACCAACTCAGTGAGGGAAAGCAGAGGCCTGATCCCCTGTGCAAAATGAGATATTGTAATGGGTTTCTTCTCTTGTCTTTGTGCAATGAGTAATACTTCCCATACCCATCTCGATGCCTTTTGTCGGGGAAAGGGAGCCTCCACCCTGGGGTGCTACCAGGGGAGGAGGTTTCTTGGCATCAAACCTTTGTGCAATCAGGCATACTTTCGGGAAATCTATCCACACTCGTGGAACATTCCCTGTCGAGTACCCACTCGCAAACACCTCTAAATATTCAGGTACCACAGTTATTCAGGCAAGGGCTGGCTAGACTTAGACCTCTCATCAACTCAGTGCAATGGGCTGAACCGTTGGGGTGCATCGACTGAGGGTCTCAGTCATCAGTTACTTTCTTAGCATAGATAGCCAAATTTCAGGGGAAGATCCTTGTTCCAAGGCTACGAGTGCTTGGGTGATAGCGACCTTGTCATGTTTTTGTTGGGCTCTGAGCTTGCAGACCAACCATAACATGAACACTAATCCACAACATAGGGCTGCACCAAACAGGCCTATCCCCACCCTTTCCTTAAAGAAAGAAAAGGCAGAAGAAATTCAAGAAGAAAGTCCTTTAACGATGGAGGGATCCAGGCGGGTGGAGTTGACAAGAATAATTTCTCTGCGAAGTTGTTCAAGAAGATTACCAAAATTTTCAGACCAATTTCCTGAAAGACATAAGGACAATTTACGTGAGAGATTGGCTGCTTTTGTAAAGTTTTCGTATTGAATGTTGGTAATACACAAAGCTCCGAATTTCCTTTCACAGCAAATTTATGTCAACTGAAATAAGATATCCAGTCTTTCCTCAACCAAATCTAATCTCTGATTGAGTATCATAATACCTCCTTTCAATTCTGCTGTGGAGAAAGAGTGGGTAGCCATTGCCTGGCTAACTCTTTCTGCCAAATATTGACAAATTCGGTGGTTTGTACTTGGTGAAACATGGCAATAGCTCTAACGGTAGAACCGTCTGCTCCGAGCATAATAGCTGTGACAGTGGCTGCCATTATATCAAAATCTCTCTTCTGTCGAAATAAAGTCAAGATCCCAGACGTCTGAATGGGGATAGGGATCCATTGTGGTATTCTGGCTATTAGGGTCTGCTTATAGACAAGAGCAGACCAGCACTGGGACATAAAGCAAGTTACATTGGTACAAGTATTAAAGGAGTGGTTGGATAAGATGAAAAGAAATGGAGGATACACACAAACTGGAGTGAGGCATTAATTTGCTCGGTGTAGTTAAAGGTATAGGAGAAATTCTGTTTAGCAGAAGCAGCGCCTTTTAAGAAGGCAAGGGCATAGGTTTTGGAAAAGCAGATAGGATAGCCCATCTAAATTCACTATATATACTAGGAACCCAAGCTTGGAGAATCCATGTAGCGATCAAAAGCATTCGTAGGGGAACCCGCTGAGGAATCATTGTCCACAACTGTGAGGCGTCACGTCAGGCGTCCCGGCAACCAAAACGGGTTGTCTTCTTCCTGTGGAAAAACACAAACCGCTCCCCTGGATCTTATTAAAATAGGATCCGGGCCTTTCCATTGACCAGTCAAAACATCTTTCCATTTTATCATTTCTTTTGGCCTAGTTGGTTCCAGGCAATGGCGATCAGCCGCCGTGTTGCACTGACTGTCCAAATTCAAAAAATTAAGAGTAAAAAGTGCCAGAGAAACAGTAGCTCGTGGCACCATGAGCAGAGCTTCCTCAACTTCTCCTTTTTGTTTTATCAAATAAGTTTTAAGGGTACGATGAGCCGCTCAATGATGCCCTGTCCCTGAGGGTTGTAAGGAAGACCCGTCAGGTGTGACACCTCCTTTTGGCGACAAAATTGTCCAAACTTTTGAGAAGTGTAGGCTGGTCCATTGTCAGTTTTAAGGATTTTAGGCTTTCCCCAGGCACTCCAAGCCTCGAGACAATGTTGAATAACATGGGCCGCCTTTTCTCCGGTCAATGGAGAGGCGAACATAACTCCAGAACAGGTATCAATGAAGACATGCAAATATTGTAATTTGCCAAAGGATGGGATGTGGGTAACATCCATTTGCCAGATCTGTAATGGCCTAATTCCCTGAGGGTTAATTCCGGTATGGGGAACAGGTAGGAATTGACAGCAGTTTTGGCATTGAGTCACGATATCTCTAGCCTCCTTTCTAGTGATGCTAAATCGACATTGTAGCGTCTCAGCTGTCACATGAAACCTTTTAGCCAAATCCAATTTTGGTGAAAGGGCAATTGCAATCAACTTTGTGGCTCAATCTGCCAGGTCATTTTAACGGGACATAGGTCCTGGTAAGCCTGAGTGAGCCCTAATATGAGTTATAAAGACAGGGAATCTTCGCTTAGCCAGGGTAAGCTGAATCTTTTGAAAAACTTCTACAAGTCTGCTAGATGTCTTAATTAACCCAGCAACTTCTAATGCTTTTACTGCATTAACCACATAGAAGGAATCTGAAACAATATTTAAGGGACCTGGAAAGATTTCCAGAACCTCTGACACCACTAGGCATTCCACAATTTGAGGTGAGGTTTGGATGTAACCTTATCATTAACCACATAGGCACCCACTCCTGATTTTGACCCGTCCCTATAAACTACCATTCCATCTAGGAGTGGCTCCTGAGACACAATATGTGGAAATATGATAGCTTGAGTTAAGGCAAATTGTAAGATGGGATGCTTAGGATAATGATTATCTATTTGACCATTGAAGGAAGTAACCAGCACTGCCCAAACATCAGAGGTCGCCGTTAATATTTGGACTTGATGGGCAGTATAAGGCACTATCAAAACCTTAGGCTCCCTTCCAAAATGGGTAATGGCTGCTTTTAGTCCACGGAGGGCAAGCTGAGCGACTGAATCTGGATACCATTCAATAATCTTTGCAGGAGAAGCATTGGGATGAATCCATAACAAAGGCCCCTCTGGCCATAATACAGCGGTGGGTAAGCATCTAGTTTTGAAAACACATAAATCAAAGGTTTTGGTTTCATCTATGCGTTTCAACTGGGCATCTTGTAAAGCATTTTCTACTACTTGTAGAGCACATCTCGCAGCCGGTTTTAAGGCCCTCGGTGAGGAAATATGAGCATCCCCTTCCAAAATATCAAATAAAGGTTTCAGCTCAGCCAAGGGAATTTTTAAAAATGGTCTTAACCAATTTATATCACCTAATAATTTCTGAAAATCATTCAAAGTATATAAATGGTCTCTACGAATCTCCAATTTCTGAGGAATTATCTTTTCTGGATAGATAACTGTCCCTAAAAAGGAGCCAATTTCTGAAATTTGAACTTTCTCAGTAGCAACATGCAGACCCCGCTGTTCCAAGGTGTTTAATAATAAGGGGTATAAGGTCTGTAAAGTAATTAAATCCTTATGACACATAATAATGTCATCTGTGTAATGGGCCAGCAGCAGAGAAGAAAATTGTTTCCTAATTGGCTCGAGGGCCATTTGTACATGTAGCTGACATATAGTGGGGCTGTTGGCCATGCCCTGAAGCAGAACTTTCCACTGATATCTTTTATCAGGTTCGAAATGATTAATCCACGATTCTGACCTTTAAGGAGGACTGCAGCCATTTCTAAGTTTGCTGCTGCAAGTCCGGCATTAGTAAGGGGACCTCCCAAGCCACGACAGGCTCTCAACCAGTCTTGTAACCCTCTGTTCCTACGAGGGGCAATGACTGTGCGGCATTCCGCTGTAGCATTTTCAAAGACCATTTGTTCTATCAATGGCATCACCTGTTCTGGGTCACCAAAAATCCTACCGGTTGCCTCAGTCATTCGGGCCACAAAATCAGAAAAAGACTCATTAGATGTCTGAATTATCTTAGACAAATAAAGGTTACTGCCTTCCTTCCTAGGGAGAGACTTCCATGCCTTTATTGCAGCTGATGCTATCTGTGCGTAGACCTGCCAGGGATGAGTGGTCTGGTCGTTCGCGTGTACGCCAACTCCAGCCAGCATGTCAAAAGTCCATAATTGTTGACCCTCAATTCTTGCATTAGCTTTGGCTTGTACTTGTAACTGCTCATGCCAGAGCGCTTTCCATTCCAAATATTGGCCCATATTGGTAAGTACCGCCTTCACTGTGTCCTGCCAGTCCCCTGGCGTCATAGCAGCTGCACTTAATTTCTCCACTTGGGATACGGTAAAATTAGCCCCAATTCCATATGCACATACTGCCTCAGCTGATTCTTTGACCTGCCTATACTCTACTGGGGCATGAACACGGGCTCCCTCTGCCCCTTCAAAGACTGGAAATGCCAGCTGTAGCTCTCTCCGATCTCCTGGGCTGAGAAATGAATTAGAGATGCTGCCCGGGGCGTAGGCTGGAGGCAAGGGCGGGGTCGAGGGACTCAAGGTCTTTCTTAGTCTTATCTCAGGACAGTTATTTTTTGGTCCATATCTGTTTTGTCCATAGGCAGCTGCCTCTTCCTCTAGGCTTTCTTCCTCTCCTTGCGTTAGATCTTCTTCAGAGCTGCTAAGGTCTATGGTGGCAAGCTCCTTAATGGGGTAAAAGGGGGTCCTTTTGACCTCCACTCTCTCTTCACCAGCCGGTGAATGGTCCTTATTCTTAACAGACCCTGCAGTGGCCTCTGTTTCTTTTGAGTACTCTCCCTTTTTACCAGACTCCTGGGTCTGCTTCTTTTGTCCAGGCTTTCTTGTCTGCTTCCCTTTCGTTCCCAGGCTCCTTGGCCTTATCTTTTTCCCCAGGCTCCTTGGCCTGATGCCAGCTAACACGCTCTGTTTCTGATACACTGGAGTGGACCTCTTCTAAAACCTCTTGACTTGCATTAATAGCTGTGCTGTAAGCTGGATCTTCACAACACAAATAAGCTAAAAGCGAAAGCAACACAAACAAGAGGCCAACTAGTGCAGTGGCGGCAATGGGTGAAAATCCGCTTGAAACCAAGGCTTCCACCCCAAACATACCTCTCAGAGACGTACCTCTATCCTGTAGTCTTTTAACCCGCCCCAAGTCTGGGGGGGGGGGTCTCCACGGCGCCTTGAAGTACCTGGGTTTCGGCACCAGATGTTCCACGCTCCTTCCGAATCCCCTCGCCTGCAAGAGAGACAGTGTTCGGGTAGTTACTACAACGAGGCTTTATTCTTGTATCATCTGAAGCGGAAGACCCCAAGCCCGGAAAAGGCACTGCTTATATGCACCCTAGAGCGGCGTGTTCACTTCTGATTGGCTGTTCACTCATCACCCCATATTACACCCCGGGATGGGCAGTGACTTGGCGCGCTTTTGCCTCTTGCACCTGCGCAGTTTAGTTGTTTACTTGTGGGAGCACCGGATGCCAGCGCCATCTTGTAATGGCTCGCTGCGGCTCCCTACACCTGACTGCTGTTTTATTTTCTCTTTTAAAAAACCATGTAGGACTGGAGAGATGACCCAACAATTAAGAACACTGGCTGTTCTCCCAGAGGACCTGGATTCAATTCCCAATACCCACATGGCAGCTCACAACTATCTGAGTCTCCAGTTCCAGGGTATCTGACACCCTCACACAGACATACATGTAGGCAAAACACATGAAATAAAAATAAAAATAAGAATAAGGGGATTGGAGAGATAGTTCAGTGGTTAAGAGCACTGACTTCTCTTCCAAAGGTCCTGAGTTCAATTCCCAGCAGCCATATGGTGTCTCACAACCATCTGTAATGGGATCTGATGCCCTCTTCTGGTGTGTCTGAAGACAATGTACTCACATACATAAAAGAAATACCTCTTAAAAAGTTAAATTAAATTAAATTTAAAAATCATTGTGTGTGTGCACACGTGCGTGCGTGCATGCGTGCGTGCGTGCGTGTGTGTGTGTGTGTGTGTGTGTGTGTACATGTATGTACATGTGGAGGTCAGAGGCAATCTTGTGGAAGCTGGTTCCCTCTTTCCATCCTGTTAGCTCCTGTGGAATAGAACACAAATTGTCAGGTTTGGTGGCAAATACCTTTACCCACTGACCCAACTCACAGATCTTTTACATTTTCTTTAAACTAATATTTGCTAAAACTGTTTGGTCTAAGAATCAAGAATCTTTTTTCATAAAATATTATTCCTGAACCACATTTAGGAAACGATGCTGGAAGAGCCACATTAGCTCATCGGGTTCCTTGCCCAGAGCCTATGCGATAGCTCTGGACATGAGAATTATGGCTCCTTTTTGGCAGTTTCTTTTGAGGACTCAACTATGCAGCCTTTGCATTACTTTTAAAGAAACAAAACATCTTTGGTTCCATACATATCAGTTTACTGATCCATAAAATATATAAATGAATGTACCTACTCTAAGGATAAGCGGATTAAAGAGGATCTATTTCTTTAAATTTGTGATAATGATGACCATTATCACTACATCATCATGTGTTGCAGTCTCTCTTCATAAAAACTAATTCCTTAGAACAAAGAGCCATCATATGGTATCTGTTCCTTCCTACCTCACACACCACAGGCCATAATTTTTAAGTCTACAACAACAAGGTAGTCCCTAGCACACACATGAGAATCATTCTCTTAGGGAGAACCACGTTCCTTCTAGCAAAGGCATGGCCTCTTGCTAAATAGGCACCAGTCAATAAAATCTTACACAGTTTCAGAAATGTGGATGATGGCTGTCAAACTGGACTGTGTGGCTCTAGACACTTCTCATTGTCCCTAGGCCTTTTCCCTTTTCTTCTGACCTCCCTAGGTCAGGCAAAGCTCCGATTCATCTGCATTATGGCATGTCAATTCACAACTCATGATTTAGTTGATATGAAGCTTTGACAAAGGAGTCCTTCATGAGAATGATGGAGCAAGTTTTCCTGATGACAAGACTCTTGCACAGGCATCTCCCCTCCCCACCATGATCTCACCACTATTAACATCCTTGGATTATAGCCCTGAAGGCAGCTACTAAAATGTGATTATGTTCCAGATGAGAAGATTGTAGTAAGGCATTATCAATGAAGAATGCCTTTGTTCCACTAAATTTATCAACTTGTGGCAGAAAAATCGGGTCCTAATGGAATGAGGCAGGAGATGGATGTGTTTTGATGGAAACAAATTGTCCAGAGAATGGACAACTTACCTCATTAAAGGATAATGCAGTGAAACGACTATCTGGAGATCAGAACTAAAAGGGAAAAATACCAAGTTCTGGGAATAATTTCTAACCATTTTGAAGCAACACCAATTAGACTTTATATATCTTTTACTTTGCCCTCTTCACTAAATAAATCTTTTATTTTTCACACATGTATACAATGAATCTTTATCATATACTCTGCCCATTGCTCCCCTCCTAATCCCCCCAGTTCCCTTCCCAATTTCCTGTCCTCTTCTTCTTTCTTTTATTATTATATTTTTAATAATCCACTAAATCCAATATAGGCTTGGGTATGAGACACTGTAGCACAGTCAACCAACCAGGGACAGAAGCCCAAAGAAAAAGACTCTTCCTTCCACAAAAACTATCAGTTGCCAATAGTTCCTCTGCTAATGTGTAGCCTCAAGAGCCCCTCCTGCCTGTATGCTGAGATTCTTATTGGCTTGATTCTGTGCAGGTTGTGCATACAAGTATATGGTTCATGCCTTTAATAGCCAAGTCATGTGCAGAAGACAGCACTTCACAGTATTCCTCCTTACCCTTGAGTTCTTACTCTTCTGCCTCCTTTCTGGGATCTTCCCTGAGCCTTAGAGAAAAGGGATGATATAGATAAATCTCATTTAGGGATAAACATGAAGTCACTTATTTTGAGCACCTTGATCAGTTATAAGTCTCTGCATTAATCACTACTCATTTCAAATGTTTCTAGAATCAAAGTTGAGAACAACACAAATTATGGAGTGAATTATTGGCACAGTTATACTGTGTTGAAAGGTTCTCAGACACACCTGGCTACAGCAGGTTCCACATGATCTTAGGGGCAAGGTAAAAATAGAAAACCATCATCTCCGGGCTCTTCTTGGGAAGGTCCCATGGTCCTCCTCCTTCTTTCCAGCTGCCCCTTTCAGTCTTTCCTTCTAGACCATCTCCATTCCTTTGTGACCTCCACCAACCAACAGAAACACTCTCATCAGGGACCTACAGCAGCCACACTAGGTTAGCAGTTAGACCAGTGCATTGTTCAACCTTTATCAGAGAATCTCCTGCTTTTGGTGGAAAGTAATTAACACTGTGGGGGGAGAGAGAGAGAGAGAGAGAGAGAGAGAGAGAGAGAGAGAGAGAAAGAGATTGACTTTGGAACACTTAGTCCTACATGGGATATGTTTATCAAACCTCTTCCCTCAAGGCTCAGGATCACCATGGAAGGGGAGACAAAGAGATGGTAAAAGCCAGAGGTGGTAGATAACTACAAAAACAAAAACAAAAAACAAACAAAAAAAAACAAAACAAAACAACTCTATCTTCCAAATACAACAGGACTGAAGGGCACATGAGCTCACACAAACCCTGACAGCACACACAGGATCTACACAGATTCAAACCAAAGTCCCAACACTGTCATGGGGTGGTGAATACAAAGCCTCACCTTTACTCAGAAGCTATTTGCAGTTGATACCTGTTGGAGAGGACAAAGTTTTCTTCAATGGAGTGACACTGGATACATCCACCATATTCCTAGGCAGGCCCATGGCCAGGGGTAGTTAGCTAACACAAAACAGATTCTATGGAATTTGTTGGGGGAGGGTTTGGTTTTGGGTTGTTTGGGGATATTTTTTGTCTGATTGGGTTTTATTTGCTTTTATTTTTATATTTTGTTTTCTGTTTTGATATAGGGAGAGAAAGAACATGAGACTGGGTGGGCAGGAAGGTGGGGAAGATCAAAGGAGTTGAGGAGAGTGAAGAATATAATCAAAGTATATAAAAATATTTTAATTAATTAAAAAACTGAGTGGGCAGCCTTGAAGTGTGCAGCCTGCTTTCATGGAGCTTCGGGTGGGAGGGTGGGGAGGTTGTAGATTCTTTTTTAATAGTTTCATTGGACTCAGGTACTTCCTGTGTCTCTTCTGGTTGAAGGTCCAGTGTGTGGGAAGAGCATCTCAACCCTGGAATTTTCTGCTGCTCTGTCCTATGCATCTTTCTGAGGCAGCTTCCAGCTGGGCTCCAATTCTCAGCTTCCCTGCAGAGCTCTTCCCTGGTTGAATGTCTGTTTACATGCCCCATCTCCCACAGGATGAGCCTTCCTGTGTATTACCATACGGGTTTGTTTGCTTGCTTGTTTTTCACTGAGTTTTAGTGGTGGATCTTCCAGTGTGCCAACTTAGCCAGAAGTCTATTCCTTTCCTTTTTTTATTTTCAACCTCAACCCTCTAGTCTAGGGCATTATTTCTTACCAAATATAGAATTTTATAGAACCATGAAGGTAGGAATGCACAGGAGGGTTCAAAATTTAAATGTATCGTTTGAGCCAGATAAGAAAACACTCTCCAGCAAAATAAAATAATTTTGAAATTCTTAATATTATAATTAGTTCCAGCAGAATTTCAGATTTTATAAAGGGAAAAAAAAACATACTTGTCTTGCCCAGAAATATTGCTTATTAAAACAGAAAGTAGATAAAATATACTCATTTTATGTATAAGGAATAATTAAGATTGTAAAATATCATTCAAATTAAATTTTTCTGTATTGGGCTAGCAAGATGGTGCATGCCACCAAGCCTGACAAAGTGAATTCCATTCCAGCATCCCACATGGAGGAAGAAGAAAATCAACTCCCTATAGCTGTCCTCTGACCTCTGACCTCTGACCTCTGACCTCTGACTTCCTCATACATCCTGTGGCATATGCACACACACATATACAGATAAATAAATGCAAATTCCAGAAAATATTTTCCATATCAACAGTTAGGATAGCTTTAAACCAACAACGTGGAGTTTCTAACATGGTCAGCTCACTCGTACACCTCTTTGTGTAATGTTTAAGAAAAGGTTCTAAAGATGGAACAGCAGGTGGGAGGAGAGAGGACTGATGTGAAGTGGGGAGGCAGGAGATATTCATGTATTCAGCAGTGCTATGTATTTAGAATTTGGAACTTTTAAACATATATAAACATAAAGGGAACAGAATATGCAAGTGATTAGAAATGAGGCTTCATCTCACATTATAGAAAAATCTCACACTCAGCTTTTTGAAAAAGAACATAAATCATTTAAAACTTCCTTTCCTTTACCAAGAGCTAAAGTCCTGGAAACTAACAACACTGAAGCTGAAGCAAGAGGAAACAACCAGAACACACACACACACACACACACACACACACACACACACGTACAGTGTACAGCAAAGTAACAGACAGAGTTGCCTGGCAGGCTGAAGATGGCTTACTCAGCAGTGCCCAGTTCTACTTTTCAGGGGCACTTTAAGAACAAGTCAACCTTTGCAACCACCTACAAGATCTCCTTAGATGCCCTGAAAAGAGGCAAAAGACAGCACATCGCTCTCAAACCTCACCCATGTGTGCTTCACTGGGTTAGACATGCGAGAGGCGTGTGCACTATGGACCAGTCACCTCAGTGATGCCTGTGTCTCAGACCTTGCAGTCAGCTAGCTCGGTGTTCAGTCCTGTTCCTTTTCAGTGGAGAGGTGCATTGCAGACCCGTTCCCAGGACACAGAGAGCCCAATGATTGTCTAGGCCTCCTCTCAAGCCGTACTTGCATTTGGTTTGATGAATCACTTTAATATACACTAAAGGACTAAAAAAAATACAGAAGCAATATGTGCCAATCAATAGAGCTTCATAAAGAGTTCCTGCTTCTCCATTTTGTTTGACTCTAACGGGAAATTTACTTTGGCCTATAAAGGTCCTAAGTAGAAAGACTAACAATGCAACAGCTAAGTCATTATCCACTGGGCTTCTCTCAAAGCAGAGAAAGAAATTCTCCCCTGAAGCTCTGTGTCTTATGATTCATTGATGTGAAGTCCCAAGAGGGAGAAGGCAGAGAGCCGACAGCCACCCTGTGCTCGTGGACGGGAGAGATTTAGGGCTAACAGCCCACAGCCCTTCCCCTCTCTGTCCACTTTATTCCTATTCCAACCTATCCCAGGGGGTATCTGGGTCTGCAGGAGCAGCCTCAGAGGGAGTTCTCATATTCTCTGATTCTGTTCATAACACCAGAGATTTGCCCAGTCAGGAATGTCTTCCTCTAACCCCACTGAGTAAATCGCTAGAAAGGCCCCCTCTTTTGAGTACTTTATGAAGTACGTCCTGCAGGGCTCCTCTGTGCAAACAGGAATTGGTAGGATCTGCTATTGATGTAATTAATGGGTGTTAACAGTCAGCTGGGCCATGTTAATCAAATTATCAGAACACTCAAAGTACTTCCCCCAGCGAAGAATAAAGCCCGGACTGGGGAGGAGAATGGGGAAGATAAGGATTAAAAAATAAAATAAAATCCCCAAGAGAGCACAGTTCACTTCAGGCCATTTCTGAAAGTATCCCTCTTGGGACTGGTGAGCAGAAGTCAAGCATCTTTACGCCTCCATGACAACCCCCATCTCTGTGCTGTCTCCTCCACAGCATCTGGCTGCACAGGGAGGGAAGAAACTGACAAGTCTTCACTATGGTAACTATGTTACGTGGAGCTGCTATCAAGACTACTGTCTATCCAGGGAGAAGCTTTGTTTATGAATATCAAGAACTGTGCTGTTCCCCGAGCCTAGCCATGAGAGAAGGACTATTGCACTCAGCACATGCTAAGAATTTCTCTGCCTGTTTTTAAGAATAAAAAAAAAAAAAATCTTCTAAATCTAAAAGGATGTCTTTAGACAGACAATGTAGGAGCGTTCCCCAAGAACTTCCATGGATATACCGTGAGACTCAATACAGCAGCAGACTCAATACAAAGTGATGGATGAAAATATACTTGTGTAAGGACTATAGACTACAAATATTATGATAAAAAATTGAGGGGTTCCTTTGGCGAGCCAGTGCCAAGGCGCACCCCTGAGAAATTACACCATGTGATAGATCTGGTGTAAAAGAGGTTTGTTGGGGGAAGGGGTGGGAGTGAGGACATGAGGAAAGGATAGAGGCAGACAGGTGGACATATAGACAAGCAGACAGAGAGCAGAGAGAAAGTCATGAGGGCAGAGAGAGTGGAAACGCCCACCAAAACAGGAAATACAGAGAGGTGGAGCGGAGAGCTGGGATGGCTGGTGATCCTTTTATCCATAGCACACACCTGGTGCACCTGACCTGGCACACCTGGCACACCTGGCACACCTGGCACACCTGACTCACCTGGCAGCAGCAGATGATGGCACAGCAGCTGGTAGGTCCCTGAGAGCTGGTGAGTGGAATCACCTGTACACTAACACATGCAGCAGTGGAGCACTCCAAACTCTAGGAGGAGAAGAAAATCCAGCTATAAAACAAGAACCACAGATAGAAGACTGCCTACTAAGAGAACTCACATAAAAGAAAATAAGCAAATAACAAAAAAGTGGGGAAACTATGCTAAAACGCATTATAACCCATCAATCATAGTACGTACTGATGAAGTTACAGCCCTGTGCTAGCACAGCGCTAAGTTCCCAGCGTCTGTATCACCGGGTAAGTAAACCTTGTCTTTAGTCGGTCCTCTTCTCCCGGCTCCCCATCTTACGGGCTCTTCCTCAAGAAGTAATGAAAGCAGGGAAGGCTGATGAACTATCATATTACTGAAGCATGTAAACGACGTCCGCTCAGCTAAAACGTGAAGTTCGCCCACAGAATCAGGAACTAAAATTTTGTCGAACGGTGGGAGATCACAAGAAATCAAGAAAATGCCAAGATGGAGAGCTGAAGAGAGGGATTCTCTTAGGAGGAAACCGAGGCTGCTGGAGAACAGCCTTCCCATACTATGCCGGTAGGTATTGAAAGTGGAGATCCTTGCCTGGTTCCAGGCTGCAGGAAAAGGTGATTCCGCTCTCCCTCATTTGGTATGGTATTAGGATGTTGCCTATGTGTGTGCCCCACAGAGTCTTCATCATGTTGAGACATGTGCCTTCTGTACTGATTTTTCATCACACACACACACACACAAAGCCAAATTTCATCAAATGGTATTTTGAAAAGATAGAATTGACAAAACTTCGGGTAAATTAACAAAGCAAAGAAATAAGACCCAAATAAATAAAAACAAAGACGGAAATAGAACAAGTTTTATTACCAAAACACAAAGAATGACTAAGGACAGTGGCAGACAGGTAGTTTTACCCCTCCAACCCAGAGAATCTAGAAGACACTCGCATGCCTTTCACACAGGACCTTGAGTCTGATTCCCAGCTCTACATAAACAAACAAACAAATAAATTTGGCTGTTGGGTTTTTTTATTTTTTTAATCTGGATGTTTGACTTATTGACAAATGTAGGATTTAGAGGCTCCATCTACCATTTTATTAGATCCTATAGCTTCCTTTAGATTGGATAGCATTTGCTGTGTAGTTGGGTGCTTCCACATGGAATACAGGTATTTCCTGTCTCCTTTGGCTATCAGTGCCGTAGGGCTTTGTCTCCTGTTGCGACTGTTCACTTAACACCCATGCTGCCTCTGTGAGTGCAGCTACTTCTGCTTGGTTAGGGTATGTGCTACCGCAGACCCTTTTCATCCCTATACTTACAATCTGTGTGTCTTTGCTCGGGAAGTGAGTTTCTTGGTTATTTTGTTTTGTTTAGGTTTACGTTGGTCTTGTTTCATCCGATGCTTCTATCCTTTCAAACAGTTTTCTTCAGAGCTAGGACCATTCTCTGATCCTTCATCTCTCACTGCTCATCCTGGTGATTAGCTGGTTTCTGTATTTACTAAGTTGACTTTGTCTTTTGTGTATCTTTTCTGTCATGGATGTTATGCTTTCGTACATTTCCATCATACTTGTCTTCCTCCAGTCTTGGGCCCTCTCGAACATTTCAAAAAAGCTGAGTCTAGTGCTGATAAACTCTAGTTTTCTCATCTTGGGGTGGCCTGGTTTCCCCCTAATTTCTAAAAATAGCTTCCCGAATATAATATTCTTTATCAGCTGCTATTTTTCTTATGATACTGCAACTATAATCATCCTGTTCTTTCCTGGCCTGTATCATTTCTGATATTATCAGAATAGCCTAGTGGATATTCCCTTATACATGCCATGGTAATTTTTTTTTCTCTTACTATTTTAATAATTTCTTCTTTATCTTGGACTTTTGAGAGTTTGACTCTAATCAGCTTCCTGGAGATCTTCTGGGTTAAATTTATCTGTCACCTTTTGGTCTGTTTCTTAAGATATGAAAATTTTTACCTAGTTTCATTTTAACCTTTTCAAGAGATTGTGTCATGTAGAGAGGTCTATCCTGCTATTTCCCAAATTATAGGTCGGTGAGCAGGGACACTCGGCTTCTTCTTGGTTCTATAAGAAAGAAGAGAGAGCCATCTTGCAGGTCTTCGTGGCTGTGGATGGGTGAGTGGAGCCACCTTCCCGGTGTACAGAGCCAGCACCATATGTAAGGAGGAATTTGAAGATGATGCAATTCAAAAGGAGCTTGAGTATGAAAAGGTACAGCCTGGGCTATGCTGTCTCTCATTCTGTAATGTTATTTCCCCTTCTCCAGAGGCTTTGGTTCCCTCAACAGCTATGCAAACTGTGCTCGGTCTTAGTGAGGGCTGTGAGCTTATCCAAAAGCCCTACTATCTATACACACCAGCCCACACCAATAACACTTCAGGTGTCCACTGCATCAGAGGAAACCCTTGACAGCCCTTTTTCCTCATTCATATTCCTCCTTGCTTAATGATTAAACTCAACTACATAATTAAGGTGATAGATGTTGGGCTGGAGAGATGGCTCAGTGGTTAAAAGTACTGACTGCTCTTCCAGAGGTCCTGAGTTCAATTCCCAGCAACCACATGATGGCTCACAACTATCCACAATGAGGTCTGAAGCCCTCTTCTGGTGTAGAAGAGAGCATTGGTGTACTTATATGTAGCGCGCAGCCTCGCCGATAAGGAGCACGCCACACTTCAGGATTCTTCTGACAGCATTTATTAAACAGCTCTCTTAATAGTGAGGTGGAGGAAGGACCCCTAGCTCAGAAAGCCCGCTGCTTAAATAGAGCTTTGTGAGACGTGCAGATCCCTCATTGGCTCAAATCTTTCATCCAATTGTCATACTCTGTTTTCGCGCCATGCGCAGGCGCATTCTCAAGTAAAGCTTCCGTGAAGAACCAGGAAGCAGAAGCCTGCGCCATCTTTTGGCAAATACGGCTCCTCACATCTCCCCCTTCCTTATTAAACTGCAACAACAATCAAGGTCTGTTAGGTCGCCGATCTAACCCACCGTTCTACCAGTAGGCGTTCAAGGCAGTTAAACAGTACGAGACCCTCCACACCTTTTATCCCGTGCAATGGGAACCTGAGCCCTGGGAAGTGTGGAGGACCACCACTAGGATACCTGGTGCAATGGGAACACGAGCCCTCAGGATATCCTATTAAGTGATGGCGTCTCATTGTTTAAGCAGATTCAACCAGGCTTGAGGGGATATTCCTGCTCCACGACAAGCAATGCTTGCGTGATCATCACTTTATCCTTTTGATGTTGTTGTTTGAATTTGCAGAGCAACCAGAGGGTAAGCAGCACTCCCCCAAAGATCATGCAGCCAAATAACCTTACCCCCACCTCAGTCCCCAAGTCCAGGGAATTGGGGTGCTGACTCCTCATTAACTTCTTCAAGCTAAACATGGGCGTTGACTTTTAGAAGAGGAATGAGGGGAAGGGTAAATTGAAAGCATCTGAAGTCTGTCTTAACTGCATCCAGCTGAAGTCCAGGGCATCAGTGAACATGCAGGTGATAAGATTCATTCTCCACAACTGTGTATTCTGCAATATACAAATCTCAAAACAAGGTTTAGTATCAAGATAATTATTTTGATTCTCTGGAATCTAGTGTTCTGGAGGCCTACCTCTGTCATGTCTGATCCATATAATTCTGGAAGACATAACTACTACCTTAATGACCTCATCAGAAAACACATAGAAAAACCTTTTTTTCCAAATTAGCCTTTCCTTAAGCCAGTAACCAGAAAAACCTTTACATTGAGTTTTTATCCAGAAAAATATAACTATATAACTCAGAATCACAACCATTTTGAAAGTTAAATCAATTAACATCATCATTCTGCTTAGCTCTGCAGACGGGACATACCCTGGCGCGTAAGGCGGATCCCGCCCATATCTCTCGGACTCATAACGAGCCGCCTCCTCTTCTAGTTCCCTCTGCTCCTCCGAATTGAAAGGCTCAGGGGAACTCCCCTCCAATGAGGAAGTTAATGATGTGTCCTCCTCCTCCTCCCCCGAGGACGTCTCCTCTGAAGATGAGGAATAGGACAAATCTATTCTTAAGTTACTAAATTCACTCAAAACAGGATATAATAATTTTACATGTTTTTTCACTTTATTATGAGGATCCCTTTTTGGGGTATCCTCCTTTTCTCTGCTTGCGGTCGACCGCCCTATCCGCTGAGAGTTCTGGAACCCCAAGACTTTAACGTCCCTTGTAACAACCGGTTCCTTCTCACAGCAGTTTCCAATTTTCCACTGAGAGTTCTGGAACCCAACAACTGGTTCCTTCTCACAGCAGTTTCCAATTTTCCGCTGAGAGTTCTGGAACCCAACAACTGGTTCCTTCTCACAGCAGCTTCCAATTTTCCGCTGAGAGTTCTGGAACCCAACAACTGGTTCCTTCTCACAGCAGCTTCCAATTTTCTGCTTCTCATTCTTATTAGCGCTCTCTCCCTTTTCTGCTTCTGATAGGCTATCTTGTTGTTCCACCAAAACTTTCTGTCTCTCTTTCACTTTTTCTTGGCAATTAGCGTCTTCTATGCAAGCTCTAACCATTTTATATATTTGCCATGTCCTTGGTCTTAACTTCCCTTTTTCCTTTTCACTAATCAAGTCAGCTCCGAGTTTATCCCAGGTGTCCTTAGATAAGGATCCGGTGGTAGTAATAAACCACGGAGCAACTCGTTCCACTTCCTTTAAAAAATTAATCAAAACCCTTCCCGGAATCTTCAAACCATTTTCCTGCAGCAACGCCTGTATCACTGCGAGAAGCGGCTTTATTTGCTGTTTCCCCATGCTTCCTTTATCTACAGGAGTGGGCGAACTAGCACAGTTATCTACCTGTGACTTACAGTTCCTATAAACACGGGGGGGGGGGGGGGGGGAAGGGGGTAAGTGCACTCTTTCCCCTCTTGATAATCATTAAGACACAAACAACAAGCAAGGACTATCGCCACCCAAACAGAAAGAGCAATGGTAAGCCAAACAAGATCCACCATACCTTGCAGAAAAGCGTCTAGACTCTCCGCGCTGCCAGTTCTGAATCCTCTGCGAGCTTACAGGGTCCTTCGTTACTGGTCAAAACTCCGAGACTTTCGGCTTCAATCCCGGGTTTCGGCACCAAATGTAGCGCGCAGCCTCGCCGATAAGGAGCACGCCACACTTCAGGATTCTTCTGACAGCATTTATTAAACAGCTCTCTTAATAGTGAGGTGGAGGAAGGACCCCTAGCTCAGAAAGCCCGCTGCTTAAATAGAGCTTTGTGAGACGTGCAGATCCCTCATTGGCTCAAATCTTTCATCCAATTGTCATACTGTTTTCGCGCCATGCGCAGGCGCATTCTCAAGTAAAGCTTCCGTGAAGAACCAGGAAGCAGAAGCCTGCGCCATCTTTTGGCAAATACGGCTCCTCACACTTATATACATTAAATAAATAAATAAATCATTTAAAAAAAAAAGATGATAGATGTTATGTGCATTGTTACTTTGTGGGCTCCATCTCTAAAATCACATATTAATAGTATCAACAGCATGAAAACCTAAATCCAGCTATGGTTTGCATTTGTTAGTTTGGTTTGGAAATATTTTTTATTTGGTTTGGTTTTGGTTTTTTAGTTTGTTTGTTTGTTTGTTTGTTTGTTTGTTTTTAGACAAAAATCCCAGTATGTAACCCTGACTGACCTAGATCTCCATGTGCAGACCAGGTTGGCCTTGAACTCACAGAAATCTCCCTATCTCTCCCTTTTGGGTGCTGGCTTAAGAGCATGGTCCAGCTGTGGTTTTTAAAGCTAGGCTCCTTGGGAAGTCCTTAAGTTTAGATAAAGTCATTAGAGTGGCTCACAATTAAATTGAGGAAACAAGGCAAAGAGATACACAGGTATATTCCCTATATCTTGCCATGAAATGTCTTCACCACTTCAGAATCTATAGCCAGAAACCCATCACTTAGCATAACCATGAAACTCTGAACCTCCAGTGTTGGTATCAGCCTCCGAACCCAGTCACTTTTAGGCGACTCCCACATTGTTGCTGAGGCAACAGGTACACGCTCCCAGAATCCACCTGGCTCCCTCACCTATACCTGGGAGATACTACGTCACCGCCCATATAAAACAGGCAGTACCCCAGACTCGCGCTCTCTTTAACTTTTTATCTCCCCCACTGTCTCCCCACTTTTGTCCTTTCCCCTGAATAAACCTCCTCCCCCCCCTTGGAACCACGTGGTCTGTAGTGGTCTATTCTGCACGGCGGGGGTTTTCTTTCATCTTTCTTTCATTGGTGCATCGGGCCAAGTTCGAATACTTCGGAACCGCCAGGCAAGGCAGACACCGCATAGCGCCCGCTGCTTCAGCCGCCAACTCCGCGGCCAGAACGGTCCTGACAGCGCCGCTGCTGCCGCAGCCACTCATGCCAAGCCCAAGCCCAAGCCGCTGCCCACTGCCACTCAGTCACAGGCCGAGGCCGGGCCGCCGCCCCGCACTCACCACTGCTCCACGCTGCCGACAACACCCCCACCACCACTGCTACGCTCCATCTCTGCTGTCACGGACAACGTGAATTTCTGCCGCTGCTACAGATTAGCTACGCCTGTGGTCCACCACGAGGCACTCCGCCGAGTGGGTTAGGCTCACACAGACCTCGTGGTTCCACTTTTCTGGTACCAGACTGCATAGTCTTTCAAACACACACCGGCTTATTATTTGGTAAGGAAATTCTAATTGGCTGGGAGGGACCCTAGCCGTCCAAATAAGGTCCGGCCAGCCTTTCTTGGGCGGAGAGGTGTTGCCTTTGTCTGCCTAGTCCCTGTGACTAGCCTCCTAGCCGAACCACTATTTAGGACATTGGCCACTGGGTGACTCCCCTCCCCTCGAAAGCAATTTACATTCTCCCTCCCCATTAGCTCTTGCAGCTGCCGGAAATCCTGGTACCAGGTTAAATTGCTTTCTGCGAATTCCAGGAATTCGCCGGGGCCCCTAGAAACCACGTGACGACCTGGCTATCTAGGCAGTGCCTGATTTCTTACCGCCTTTCTATCCGGACGGCCGATACATTAGCTCGGTAAGCCCTCCCTATCACCCAATCGGCACTACATTGTCTTCGGCTGCACCCCCAGACAACCCACTGGGTTGTCTCCTTAAAAACCTCAGATCTCTAAAATTAACGCCTACATTGAGGCCTTCCAAATTGATACATCTCTGCAATGAAGTTTGGATTCGGTATCCTCTAGATAATGATTTAAAATGGCACGCTAGACCCAATTATTTTAAAGGGTCTTCACACATACATACAGCAGTCTGGTAAATGGAAAGAGGTCCCCTATATCCAATCATTCATCTACCTCCACTCTAATCCCTCCATGTGTTCTGCCTGTTCCCCACCCCAGGTCCTTTTAGCAATGGAACCTCCCCAACCCCCATTAGATAACACAACACTCTTAGATCCAGCTGACGAACCACCCCCCTTCCGTCGCAGACCTGTTTCCATGCCGCCAAAAACCCATGATACCTCAGAGCCTACTAACTCAACCTCCTCAGACCCCTCCCTTCCCTCTGTGCCAGCTGCAGGCCATGCTAATCGCCCTGTGTTGGCTCCGACCTTCACCCCTCCTATCACACGTTCTAGGGCCACAGCCACACCTCCAATTCCTTCTCCTCCAGGGACACCTAAACCAGCATCTGTCCTTCCCCTGAGGGAAGTGGCTGGAGTAGACGGCCTTGTCAGAGTACATGTTTTTTTCTCACTAAGCGAACTCTCTCAACTAGAGACCAGATTGGGCTCCTAAAGAGTTCCAGTACATCACTCAGTCTTATAGCTTGACTTTTCATGATGTTCATATGATTCTCACTAACAATTTACTTCCTGATGAACGCAGGCAAGTTTGGGAAGAGGCAAAAACGCATGCAGATCAGATTCATCAGACAGACGGAACATATCCAATCGGATCTGAGGCAGTTCCTGACCAGGATCCTCGATGGGATTACAATTCCGCAGGTGGTATCTTAGCTAGAGATAGATTTATAACATGCCTTTTGGCAGGCCTAAGAAAGGCAGCCTTAAAGCCAGTAAACTTTGAAAAACTCCAAGAGGTTGTCCAGGACAAACAGGAAAACCTGTCCCAGTTTCTGGAGCGCCTTACAAAGGCTTTATTGCAGTATACCAATCTGGACCCTGAAAATCCGGAAGGTAAGCAACTTCTGATGACCTACTTTTTTTCCCAGAGCTACCCCGACATAAAAGCTAAACTTAGGCGATTGGAAAGGGGGCCCCTAACTCCACAGGCAGAAGTCTTGGCGTTGGCCTTCAAGGTGTACCATGAGAGGGATGAGAAAGCCCGAAAACAAAAATACCATATGCTGGCAAAGGCTATCTGACCAGCCTCAGCTGCTACCCCAGACTCCTGGTCCCTGAAGACTCAGAGACCACCTGGCCCCTGCCATAAATGTGGTCAACAAGGTCATTGGGCGAGGGCTTGCCCCAACCCCAGCAAACCAAGGGGACCGTGCCCCAGGTGCCACCAGAAGGGACATTGGGCTGTTGATTGCCCTCATGTTGCTTGGAACAGGGGACATCACTCCCAGAAAACCCTTCAGCTGACCTTCTAGGATTGGCTATGGAGGACTGACCGGGCCGAGCTCTCTCGACCTGACCACGCCTATCACTAGCAGGGAGCCCAGGGTAGATATTATGGTATGGGGAAGACCCTTCTCCTTCCTCTTGGATACTGGGGCCATTTACTCGGTCCTGACAGAGTTTTGGGGACCCACCTCACCTTCGAGTTTTCCTATTGTCGGGGTAGGAGGACAACCTTACCTTCCTCACCAGACTCCCCCACTTAATTGCATTTTTAGGGGCGCACCTCTCACCCATTCCTTTTTGGTAGTGCCTACATGTCCTGTCCCCTTACTGGGAAGAGATATTTTAGCTAAGTTGGGAGCCTCTATTTCCTTAGCTCCCCCAATTCGCCTAAACCCAAGCTCGCCAGCAGTTCCTCTGCTCCTTCTTCTAGCCAGTCAACCTACTAACACTAACATGTTGTTTCCCTTACCAGCTTCTCAGGTAGACCCCCAAGTTTGGGACGTCCAGAACCCCTCTGTTGCTAAACACCATTCTCCTGTTGTCATCCAATTACTGGACTCTACCAGGTACATCACCCAAGCTCAATACCCTCTCTCCCTCCAGAGCCTCAGAGGACTTAAGCCTATCATTTCTGACCTCTTAAGGAAAAAACTCCTTCGCCCTACCTCTTCTCCCTTTAATACCCCTATATTAGCAGTTAAGAAACCTAATGGTACCTATCGCCTGGTCCAAGACCTCAGACGCATTAATTCTGCAGTGGTTCCCCTCCATCCTGTGGTGGCTAACCCTTACACACTTCTTTCTACTATCCCCTCAGGGACCTCTCATTTCTCAGTCCTAGATCTCAAGGATGCATTCTTCTCTATCCCTCTAGATGCCCGATCACAGGACATATTTGCCTTTACCTGGACAGATCCTGACACCCACCTTTCTACCCAACTTACCTGGACTGTTCTACCTCAGGGATTCCGGGACAGCCCACACCTATTTGGCCAGGCTCTGGCTTCTGACCTGCTCTCTTTATCTCTCCCTAGATCTAAGGTTCTCCTTTATGTAGATGATGTGCTTCTCTGTAGCCCCTCCCTAGAGATTAGCCAAGCTGACACTGCTGCTCTTCTAAATTTCCTTTCCAGTCTACAGGGTCTTACCATCTAAAGTCCAACTGTCTACTTCTCAGGTTACCTATTTGGGACTAGCAATTACCCCAACCCACAAGGCTATTACCTTAGATAGAAAGAATCTGATTCAGTCTCTAACTGTCCCTTCGACAAAGGAAGAGATTTTATCCTTCCTAGGAATGGCTAGCTTTCTGCGCTCCTGGGTTCCTTCCTTTTCCCTACTTTCTCGACCCTTATATGAAGCAGCATTAGGCCCCACCCACGAACCTCTTCTCAAACCTGTTACTAAGCCCTTTCGAAGGCTCCAACAGGCTCTCCTCAAGGCCCCAGCCTTACAGCTCCCCGACCTGACTTGTCCTTTTTCTCTCTATGTAACTGAAAAGGAGGGGTTTGCCCTTGGAGTCTTAGGTCACCAACTGGGACCATCTTTTGCACCTGTAGCATACTTGTCAAAAAGACTAGATCTAACCATCCAGGGATGGGCACCTTGTATTCGTACCTTAGCAGCTGCAGAACTCCTTATTCGAGAGTCAAAGAAACTAACCTTGGGATCGCCCATAACTGTTCTCTCTTCCCACAATCTGTCACAGCTCCTAACTTATAAAGGCTTACAGACTCTACCTCCCTCTAGGGTTCTTTCTCTCCAGGTAGCCCTAATAGAAGACTCTACCCTCAGCTTTCAATCATGCCCACCTCTTAATATTTCCAATCTTCTTCCTTGACCTAATACTAACCACTCCCTATCTCACTCCTGCACTGAGACTTTAGAGGAACTACTACCTCATCCTTCACACATACAGGAGGGCACATTGCCCCAAGCCACCTATACCTGGTATACAGATGGAAGCTCCTTTTTACATGAAGGGGCCAGGAAAGCTGGCTATGCCATAGTGTCAGATACCAAGGTGGTGGAGGCACGGGCCCTTCCTGATCACACCACCAACCAACAGGCTGAACTAATAGCCCTTACCCGTGCCTTCCAGCTGGCACAGGGACAATCCCTCAACATCGACACAGATTCCAAATATGCTTTCCATATCCTCCTGTCCCACGCTGCCATCTGGAAGGAGCGCGGGTTACTTACCACAAAAGGAGGATCAGTAATTAATGCAAACCAAATTATGGCCATGCTAAAGGCCTCCCATCTCCCCACAGTTATTGGGATTGTCCACTGCAGATCCCACAGGACGGATGACTCTATTGTCTCCAAGGGAAACAACCGAGCTGATGAGGCAGCTAGAGCTGCAGCCCTTAGGGGCCTGGACTCATCTCACCCTCCCCAGGACATTCTTACACTGCAACCCACATCCCCACCTACACCCCCTGATACCCGTCAAACTCTGTCCTATCTCCACCAACTCTTTCACCCTAACAGCCAAGCATTGTCTCATTTTGTTAAGACTCATCTACAGCCTACTCCTGAGGACTTAAGTTTCTTAAAATCTATCACTGCTTCTTGCAGAATCTGTCAGATGTCAGATCCCAACTCAAAGTATCGTAGCACCCCTTTTTCTACCCACCAGGCTAGAGGTTCCCTTCCTGGAACTGACTGGCAACTTGACTTTACCCACATGCCCGCCGTCAAACGTGTCAAATACCTCCTGGTTTTGGTAGACACCTTCTCAGGCTGGATAGAAGTTTTCCCCACAACTAACAAAAGGGCTCAGACAGTCTCTGATCTCCTCCTCCGAGAGATCATCCCCCAATTTGGCGTCCCAGCCTCCCTCCAGTCAGACAATGGTCCTGAATTTACTTCCCAGGTTTCTCAAATTATATCTAAGGCCTTAGACATCCCCTGGCATTTTCATATTCCCTACCACCCTCAATCTTCAGGTAAGGTAGAAAGAACTAACCGCTCTTTAAAAACCACTCTTGTTAAGCTGTCACAGGAACTTCACCTTGACTGGGTAAAACTTTTACCTCTGGCCCTTTTTAGGCTACAAGCTCTCCCCAAGCGGCCTCTCCTCATCTCACCCTTTGAACTCATGTATGGACGTCCAGTCCTAACTCCTGGTCTTTCACCTAAGTGCTCTCCCCTCCCAGACCATCTACTCACCCCATTACTTTGCCACCTCCGTTCTCTCTTGTGGAACTTTGCTGACAGCCATCTACCTCGACCACACACTGCCCTCTGTCCACCACCTGTCAGCATGGGAGACCAAGTCCTTCTCTCCCCTCCAGATCACCGGCCCTCACCCCTCTCTCCCAAATGGCAGGGTCCTTTTAAGGTAATTCTTGTGACCCCTACAGCTGCTAAACTTGAGGGACTCCCTCATTGGGTCCACTTGTCTCACCTCAAGCCTTTCATCCCCCCACCTAAAATCGACTCTTCATACACGTCGACGCTAACAGGACCGTGCTCTATTAAGCTCCAGAGGACTTCGAAATCACCCACCTTGCCCTCAATCCCAGAACATGAGACTCTACTCCGTCAGCCGAGTTCGACCTCACTAGACTAGACTTGGGTTTCTCATCCTCCCCTGCTGCTTGTCTCTATCCAGGTCAGGCCTTACATCTGAAGGTTCGAGGGTCAAGAGACCCCCACAGTTAAAAAAAAAACATCTCTTTCCAAACAGGGTCAGGAAACTGCTCCATAGCCGGGGGCCAAGAACCAGTCCAAGCTGCTATCATCTCTATATCCATTACTCATTTAAATATCATGCTCTCTACACTTGTTTTCTCCTTGACCAGGTTAAAAGATTATTGTAAAAACTGACCAGATGATTATGGGGGCTGCCCATATTGGTCTTGTCAGATACATATGCTAGGTCACAGACCAACCACTTCCACCAACGCCACAAGACCTGCGAGATTCCAGCTGTGTTGCTTCAGAACCGACGAGGACCAGATGTCCTGAAATGGTCTCCACCGGTTTGTCCAGGAAGAATGCTGTTTTTAAGGAACGTGAGATCTCCAGTTCTAAGATTTTTTGAAAAAACCCATATAAAAAACAAGATACTCTTTTTTTATAACACCCTTTCTTGCCATCCTCCTGGTGTTATTATTTCTAACCAAATTATTAATCAGTTCCTGTTACAGGATTACCAGCCGCTGTCCACAGAGGAACCTGATACACGTATCTACCGAGTGGACCCCGATGGTGAAAGCCAGCTACTCCCCACAATAGACTACGCCCCTACACAGCAGGAAGTAGTTTAAGAGACACTACGCCCCAACTCCCATTTCACCATCGACTTCCCCTCCACTTTTCTTCTCTTCTTTATAATAAGAAAAAGGGAGGAGGTATGTTGGTATCAGCCTCCGAACCCAGTGACGTCACTTTTAGGCGACTCCCACATTGTTGCTGAGGCAACAGGTACACACTCCCAGAATCCACCTGGCTCCCTCACCTGTACCTGGGAGATACTATGTCACCGCCCATATAAAACAGGCAGTACCCCGACTCGAGTTCTCTTTAACTTCTTATCTCCCCCACTGTCTCCCCATTTTTGTCCTTTCCCCTGAATAAACCTCCTCCCCCCCCTTGGAACCACGTGGTCTGTAGTGGTCTATTCTGCACGGCGGCCGGGTTTTCTTTCATCTTTCTTTCATCCAGAATTATAAGCTAAATGAACCTGTTTTCTTTAATTAGCCTGCTTCAAGTTTTATTATAGTAAAGAAAACTAATGTAGCTCCTGTGTGTGTGTGTGTGTGTGTGTGTGTGTGTGTGTGTGTGTGTGTTCATGTTCCTAATCTCTCTGCCACACCCCAGCTGGAATTTATCATTCTGCCTCAAATACTCCAGTACAGTAGCAATTATTTCTTTCTTGCTTTGTATTTTAGCATATATTATCATACAAAGTGAGGGGCTTTGTTTCTATATTTCCATACATGCATATAATGGTAACATTCACTCTCTTATTACTGTGACTCTGTCATTATGGGACTTGCTTACTTTTCATTTGATGTGATCTCCAATCCCATTCATTTTATTGTAAGCAACACAATTTCATTCTTCTTTATGGCTGAATAAAACTTCATTGTGCATACATACTACGTTTTCTTTATCCTTTCATCTGTTGATGGACACTCAAGCTAAACTTACTATCTCCTCTAGTCCTTTATCAAGGGGAAGAATTCTCACTACCTCTAATGGGCCATCCTACTGGCATCCTCCCACATTGGATGTGTTTGGAGAGCAAGGCTTTTGGTGCTCCCAGAATTAATTAACTGACTTCTGATACACCTATCAGGAGCTATGAGACAAATCAAGCTGAGTATGTCAGAGAAAATAAAACTTCAAATAGATCCTAAAGGAAGAGACTGCAGATGGCACCAGCTTGGTGCACAGTAAAGAAAGATTGGGTCCAAAGGAAGATGCAAGGTAAATATGATAAAGCTCAGATGGTCCTATCTCCAAAGAAGGGGAACTTGAGGGGGCGGGATGATGCTGCTGCCGCTGCTGCTGCAGGTGGGAACAGGAGTACAAGTGTGTTAAAAAAAGGAGATTGTAGTTGCCTGCAACTACAGTTAACCGGGTTCTCCTGAGAGGAAGCCTGGGAATGAACAGGAATGGAGGGCAAGAGAAATGTGGGGCCAAGACAAAGTATTCTGATCAAGGCCCGAAGTTTAATAATTTGCTTTCACATATAAAGGGGAAGCCCCACCCCCCCAGAGTCTCTTCTCAGTTCAGCCCAGGGGCTGGGGTAAGGAGATAGCAGTCCGGAAGGACTTAGCTCAAGTAGCAGGCTCCAAGGTGCCAAGGCTGGCAATGCAAAGCATCTCAGGTCCTACTGTTGTCTGGTCTATTGTGATAAAAGACTTGCAGGCCTTCTCAGGCCTGGGGGAAGGGCACAGGAGATAAGAATAGTAACACAATTTTTGGAACACAAGGTCAGCTTCAGGAAAAAATGGGGTCAAAGCAACTATAGACCCAAAACAACTCAATGGTCCAAAAACTTGCAAAGTAGCAGCCAGTGGTGGTGTCTGATGTGTTTATAAAAAGATAAAAAGATAATGAGAGTATGCTCTGTGGGTGTGTGGAGAGGTTTGGGGAAGGGGGTGTCTCAGCGGGCCCAGGCAGAGGCATCTCTTTTTCCTGAGGGGACCAGTCACACACACTGGTATTAAAAGAGAATTTTTGAAATAGGCCAAAGCTAATAATAATAACAGGGCCCTTTCCCTAACCTAAATAGTTAAAAGTGCCTGCCAGCAGGTTTGGGCCCATTTAATTAGTTACAGAGGAGGTGGAGTTACAAGACAAAGGCCTGTTAAGAACATCCCAGAAACTGACCGGCCAAGGGAGGAACTACACCCTGCCCCCCATGGTACGGCCTGCTAGTGTTCAAAAAAGTAAAACAACCAATCCTGTGCGCCTGCACGAAAGTTCACTTTTTCCCCACCTCACCCATATATAAGCGCTAGACCCCTGAGCCACGGGTCAGTCCCTCTATCCCCTATGTGAGATATGGGGATATGGGCTGGCCCAGAGCTCTGATTTAATAAACCACCTCATGTGCTTTACAGCAAGACGGTCTCTCGTGTGTCCTTTGGGTGAGTGCTATCCTGTGACTCTAGTGGACCTCCCTTCTGGGGAGTCCTGGACCTTTCAGTATAGTATAGAATAGAGTTTATTCAGGGCATGGTGAGGGGAGCCAGGAGGGTAGTAGAGGCAGAGAGAGGGGGGGGGGGGGGAGAGAGAGAGAGAGAGAGAGAGAGAGAGAGAGAGAGAGAGAGAGAGGAAGAAGAAGAAGAAGAAGAAGAAGAAGAAGAAGAAGAAGAAGAAGAAGAAGAAGAAGAAGAAGAAGAAGAAGAAGAAGAAGAGGAAGAAAAGTAGAGGAGTAGAGGCCAGCCATGAGCACATGGAGAGAGTGGGGGGAGGGGAGAAGGAGTGAGGGGACAGGGAGAAGCAAGAAGCAAGAGAGCAAGAGATCAAGAGAGAGGAGAGGAGGGGGCAAGCAGCCTCTTTTATAGTGGGCCAGGCCTACCTGACTGTTGCCAGGTAACTGTGGAGGAGGAGTTTAGACAGAGTACTAACAGTGTCTATGTCACTCTTTCTATGCCTCTGGTCACAAAAACAAGTACTGAGCATACCATGGGAGCTGTCAAGGATGAACACTCTGACCTGCCACAGTGGAGACTGTGGGAACTTCTGGGCTTTTGAACTTACCCACAGAACATAAAGCACCCCACAATCACACTCTTTCCCCACCTCCACTGACTAAACTTCTTTTATTGTTTCAGAAAACATACTTGTATAACTTAATAGGTTTATGACCTCGTATAATTGTGGCATGGAAGGAGGAAAGAGAAGTTTTGAGGTTAGGCTGATTCTGTGACAGACTTCAAATTGGCAGTTAAGGAGACTAGGCCTAAGATCTGGGCAAGCCCAGGCAAGCCCAGGCAAGTCAATTACTAATAGAAAAAAACCCAGGCTCCAGCCTTCACACCCAGATAATGGTTCCAGAATGACTAGAATGGAGTAAGATAGAGCTCATCTTCCCTGGAATTCCTCTGCAACAGTTCCCAGCCTTCATGCCCCATAACGGTTCTGGATTTACTGAAGAATGCTACCCTGGACTCAAATAGTACATAAATGCAGTGTTTTATTCTGCACAAGTTCTGCATGCTGTGCTATCCCATTACCAAGATAATGAGACCTCCAAGTGAGCTCTCAGGTTTTAAAGCACACTGTAATTCTGGGGTAAATGAACTTTATCTTACTCTATCTCTAGGACCCTTACAGTTTGTGTTATGAACTAGAAGACAATGTTATCCAATGAAAAGGAAGTAGAGGTGTGCACTTGTAGAGCCAACACTTGGGAAACTGAGGCAGGAAGATATCAAGTTCAAGTTCATCCTGGGCTATGTGGCAAAACTTTGTCTCAAAAGCAAATTCTTTTTTTTTTTTTTTTTTTTTTTTTTTTAAATAAAGTGTACCTCCAAGTGTAGAGTGAAAAATTATAAACACCACTTTATAAAATATATATAGGCTTTTTTTTTTACCCCTAGACCTGAGCAAAAGAATGCAGGTTCCAGGAAGCAGAACTGAATGTAAGATTTCAGGCCTTCACTGCCCCATACATTATTCCTGAGTCAGAGGACACTTGTTAGATTAACATTCCTCAAGCCTCAGGGAAGAAAACCCACCTGTGGGTGGGGAAGGCCCAAAGCAAGAAGACACATTCCTGACCACAAAAAAAAGATGCAAGTCATCTAGGTGGGGCTGAGAAGCTAGTAGCCACAATGACACGGCAAGTGACAGGGTAACAACTGAGAAATAGTTGAACAAGTGACATGGCAAGACCACATTTTTGAGAGGAATGGGTGTGCAGAGTGCTTTCCACATGATCCTGAATCATTTAGGTTTGGGCTCCTCTGGAATGTTCCACTATTTTTATGTTATGTATCCTTGACAACCCCTCACCCCCTTCTTACTCCCCTGGTTTGTGGTTTTTCCTTTTTAAAAAGCCCCTCAGCTTGCTGGTTTTTGTCAATTCAACTCCTGCATGAGTGAGCCGAATTGACCTTGGCTAGCCAACACTCCCTAATAAACCTCTGCTGATTGCATCCAGGTATGGTGTCTTTTGGGTGGCCATGATTTCCTGAGACTTGAGTAAGGGTCTCCCAAGTTTGGGGGTCTTCACAAGTGAGTTTTAGAAGCTTCCTGGAGAAGAAGCAAATCTTCTTTGAACATGTAGAGTGAAAAATTATAAAAATCATTTTATAAAATATATATAGGCTTTTCTCTAATCTTCACTTTAAAGGACATGGAAAATTTTCTCTGAAGCAAGCTAAAAATGTAGACTGGCTGGTTTCAGGAACCTGCTACACCACAAAGGGAAGAAAGGAATGCAAGTCATCTAAGTAGTGCTGAGATACTAGTAACCGTGTCCGGAGCAACTGAGAAATAGTTGAGCAAGTGACAGGGCAAGGCAACAATGACAGGGCAAGACCACAGTTTTGAGAAGAATGAGTATACAAAGTGTTTTCCACATGACCCTGACTCACTTAGGTTGGGTTCCTCTGGAATTCTCTGCCATTTTTATGTTATATTTCCTTAGCAACCCCTCACTCCCTCCTCACTCCCCTGGCTTGTGGCTTTTCCCCTTTTAAAAAGCCCCTCAGCCAGCCGGTCTTTGTCAATTCAGCTCCTGTGTAGGCAAACAAATTGACCATTAGCCAGCTAACTCTCCCTAATAAAGCCTCTGCTGTTTGCATCCAGATTCGGTGTCTTGCGAGTTTTGGGTGGCTGTGACTTCTCGAGACTTGAGTGAGGGTCTCCCCAGAGAGGGGGTCTTCAAACCTAACCTCAGCTCTGGCACAGTTTTCTCCCAGTGTTTCTCCTGGTAACAGACAGAAATCAGGAAGACTCTTGGTTACCTATCAGTCCCTGGTCATCTCTGGGCTTCCAGGCTGTGGTGGACTCTAAGATCCAAACCCAGGGGACGCAGAGACACACACGGACAGAGGATTTGCTGCAACAACATGAGGTTTAATGATTCTGGTGCATCGGGGCTCTCTTGCATGCAGGCAAGAGAACCCCGAACAAAAGCTGGGAGCAGTTCTTATACAGAGCTTATGAGGGCAACCGCAAAGGACCACAAAGGCTGACCTTCTTAGGTTAGGTGACTAAGATTTGCACATTACTTTTATAACAATGAATGTCTTCCGTTTGCCCGGTTCCTGGAATGTGACTCCAGGTTCTGGGCCTTCCTCACCCACAGGTGGGTTCCCTTCCCAGTGGTCTGAGAAATGTTAATCAGCCTCTTCCTTCCTCTTCTGAATGTTAATCTAGCAAGTGTCCTCTGACTCAGGAATAATGTACTCCTCCCAGAATTCATCCCAGGGCAGTGAATTCAAAGGTTCAAACTGAGACCTGTATATCTCACATTTAGTTCTTACAGCTGCTGGGCAGGAGGCATCAGCTCCTGTAACTAGATCAGCCCTTACACAAGCACAGCTGCTCCATCCTGACTGAGTTATAAGAAGAGAAGTAGTGAGTCAGAATAGACCCCCAGGCATTGGTACAAAATTGAATAAAAGGAATAACACTTAATTTCAGTCAACTCAGACCTGGGCTGAGGCTCCTTAACCCAGCATCCTTCACCCGGTGCTGCTGGTAGGAAGGTGATGGGCACCAGAGTGTTAGGGGTTTAATTCAAAGACTATCTTCATGTTCCAGATTTCTTTTGTTAGCTTTATAATTCAATACCTCAATAGACACTATCCCACCCTTTATCAAAAAGATTATTTTAGGGTCTCTCTCCCATATATACAGTCTTACAGGAATTTATACTGCCAAGATTTAAATGTCAGTTCCTTGGTGCCTCTCTGCCTTTAATGTCTCAAGCTATTCTCTTGGTGTGACTTGTAGATATTAATCACTTTTCCTTTGAAACTTTCCCTTATAAACTTTGCCAACACCCCCAAACACAAAAGTACCACTCACCCAAGTCATTAGCAAACTGAGAGAGAAGGAAACAGAAGATTCCCTCCCTGGCATGACAACCAGGAGACAAGAAAGAATTAGTTTGCAGACTGGGGAGAGAGCAGCTAATTTCAGCTCAAAATAAAAAGTGTGCTCCAAAGGAACAGAGTAACTAGCTGGCTCAGGACAAAGAACCTCCAGGTTCTCACACTGGTCTACTTAAGCAGATAAGTCATGCAACAAGCATGCCCCTGGTTGGTTCTCACTTGTATATGCCTACATTAAAAATTGTAGCTCATTCATTGGCCAGGTCCAATTAGAAAGAAAGAAAAAAAAAAAGATAGTTTTGCAGAGTTGTTTAACTTGGCAATGAAACTGGAACATGACTCAGCAATAATAGGGTGTGTGTGTGTGTGTGTGTGTGTGTGTGTGTGTGTGTGTGTGTGTGTTTCCAGCAACAGAGATTGCATGTGTATCCCAGGATCAAGATGTAGAACTCTCAGCTCCTTCAGTACCATGTCTGCCTGCACTACTGCCATGCTTCGTACCATGATGATAATGGACTAAACCCCTGAGACTGTAAGCCAGACCTAATTAAATGTTTGCCTTTATAAGAGTTGCCTTGGTCATGGTGTCTCTTCACAGCAATAAAACACTAAGACACTCCCCAAGATACTTTTTTTGTTTCAGTGGCTAAGATAATAAGTGTTCCATTTCAATACTATCCAAATATGACTTCAACTAGTGTGTTGGTTTGGGAGATAAAAAGATTCTGCTTGTTTTGTTTTACTTTAAAAAAAAAAACCAATTAATGTGATTTGTTCAGTTTTGTAGTTTACTGCTTCATTTGGCTCAAATTTCTGCTTATAAATAAATCTACCCCACTCTGTAAATGTTTGCTTTATATTATGTTTTGACAAATTCTGACAAAACTAAAAAAGAATGTGAGGCAGCCACCTGCCTCTGCTTCAAGTTTATCCTAAAAGGATTTTTAATCTTGCTAAGAGTGACTCAGGAGAAGGTGTTCATAAAAACTGGAAAATATTCTTTTCTGAATAGAATAAATAAATCATTTCCACTAGAAAGTAATTGTACTAACTTAGTATAAGGGAAAATTGATAGGTTACTTCCCTACTGGTAAAATGAGCCAATTCAAGCCAGATTAGATTATATAAACAAAGATTTATCAGAAAGCTGCTCTCTGGTGAGTTTATTGGTCCCAAGTTCCAAGGCTAGGGAAGTTGCCATTGGGAGGGAGAAACGGAAGGGGGAAGAGAAAAAGAGAAGTGAACGTGTATAGGGAGAAGAAGGTGGGAGTAGACCAAAATGTCTGGATTATTTAGGGAAGAGCCTCTGAAGGGAGGGGCAGCTCAGCTCTTGGGCTGCAAAGCTCAGGGTTGGAAATGGGATATGCTAAGCAGGGACTGAGGGATGCTAGGAGAACCTGGAGACCAGGTTTCCTTTGGAGTGTACAAAAACCTCAGCTTTTTGTCCCGGGCCTGAAATTCAACAGAAGTGTGTATTATGCTACGCTTATTTTTTTTTTTTCAATCCAGAAAAAGCATAGGAACCTACACATGGTTTCACACAAAGTTGGGCCCTCTACTGCACTCTCAAATTTAGTTCACCTCATAATATATTTCTCAAAAGAAGACATGTTCCTACAAATGGTGGGAAGGTTGGAAACCCACTTGCAATTGAGAAACTGAGAACTTTTGTATGTTTTCTTAAGTGTTTCTGTCTCCCTTCCCCTCTGACAGAGACCAGAACTTCTTGTCTCTACTGTCATCTCCTGAAGGAGTGGATTTTATTGAGTGGAGGGATCTCACTTGAGAAAACATGAAATGGTGGGTAGTTGGCTTCTACCTCTACTGTTTCTAGTCATAAAATCTTAGAAGAGATATTTGGCTTCTTGTAAATTAGTTTTCCCCTTTTACAGATATATATGAAGGCACAGTAAAGAAATTAAGAAAATGGCCACTCTGTGACTAGGAGGGAGATTTTTATTGTGGATAAGAGAGAGAGGATATCCAGAAGATATCTGGAAGAGCCTAGAGACGAAAGAAAATGAAGCAGAATGGACATGTCAGGGCTATCTGTAAGAAACTTGAAAGAGCAGCAGGGGGTAGGGAGGAACCTTGCTGTATATAGAAAATGAATGAGTATTGGGAGCAGGGAAGCCTGTTAACTGCAATGGCCTGGGAATTTGGGGTAGAAGGGGAGGGGGAGGGGCCAGGATGCTAGCATGAACTTCAACATGTATAACAGGTACTTGTATTTAGGAACTGTAGATGCCTGGAGGTTAACATGGGCTTTGATACGCAACCACAGATATATATCAATGGAGAGTTATATGTCCCTCCTGCCTAAGGCAAAAGAGAATGATTCCTTTTGGAAGACAGGGAGCCTATTTTACCAGTTCCTGAGGAACGCCGGCTTTTGTCTAACTACCAAAAATCCTTCTACAATCAGGCTTAAGCTAAGCCAAAGCTGTCATTTTTAGACATACTTGATTCCTGAGTCCTAACAACCTTAAATTTTCTTCATAATTTTGAAGCAGGGAAGGGGACTACCAGGGTTCCCTCAGCATGGTCCTGGGCTTCCCCTTCTGCTATACCTATTTTTCTACTACGTAGATAGAGATCAAGTTGACATTGTAAATTTGAGTTACCAATAATTTCTATCTTACAGTATCTGTCACCTTAAAAACTATAATTTATGCCCTGTTCATATTACTCAGTTTGATATTTCACCTTTCAATCACCTACAACTATCTACTTCCTTAAGCATTCTCTGACCAGTGTCAACTTTTTGATAGTTTTTATTAATTAAGAAAAGTGAATAGGAGCTTTGATGCGTATTTATTTTGTTTGTGTGAGAATCGGTTTATTTTTCTGAACACTATGCCTCATCAGAAATAAACAACCATCTCTATTTCCTTAGGCTTTGGGATAATTCAGCGAAGTAATCTAACAATGATGACAGTAAGTTATTTAATTGACCACTTAACTCTGTGCCAACACTCTTTCTAAACATTCACATTACAAGTACTAATCCATTTAGTACTACAAAATCCAGCTATGAAAGCATTATTACCTCTTATAAGCAATAAGCTGTGGTATAAAAAGTCACAGAGCTAGTATCGATCGGAGCTGGTGACAAGCCCTTTTAAGATGGAAAGGTTGCTAAGGGCCATTTAAAGGGAAGAAGCCTTTCCCTTCAACTACTATAAGTACAGTTGCATCTAACACATGACCTACAAGATGGCTGTTTAACTCATTGCCAACTAAACACCAGCTGAAGAGTCAAGATTAGGCTGAGTGAACGCCATTTTGCCCACAGCCATTGGCCAGTCAGCCAATCTCAACACACAGCCTTCCTTTGTGTTTACTGCCAAAACCTATTCCCCAGCCACCATCCCATTTTCCATTATCAATGGAATCTCTGTCCTCTGGAATCTGATCAGTCTTTAAGAAGCCATACATACTGATGGTAATTACTTGATTACTGCTGTAATCATCAGCCTCTCCCCCAAAACAGCTTAGTTCTTTGGGGACTGCAGGGAAATTAAAGAAATTAAAGACAAAAGCCTGTAGTTAATCTTCAGGTCATGGCTATAGATGGGAAACTTGATTTTTGGCTCAAACTGGCTATTCTGAACCAAGTTTCTATAAAGGACATGAAAATGGTAAAGTCAGGTAGTCCCATTGTTACCTATAGAACACAGGTGTAACTGTCCATCACTTGAGAAGGAAGAAATGGAGCACCACCAGGAGAGAAGGTAGAGCTCCTAGAAACCTGTGTCTTTAGCCTAAAGAAATGCATATGATAGAAAGACATGCCTTTCTATCCTATTTTGGGGGCTGTTGAACATCTTATGTCTAAATGTCCCCAAGCACTGAAGGATTGTGACTCTGGTGGCTTAATACTTGAGTGTCACTTGTGTTCATCATCAAAGGCCTTTCAGAGGATGATTATGGGAGGATATATATGTCCTTGGCAGGTCAAGTCCTCAAAACTAGGGGTTCCCAAAGAATGGCCCATAGAACCCTGGGTGTCCCCAAAGCCATGGGAATTAAATTGTTTTTTATAATAATTCTGAGAGGTTTTTGTGTTTTTCTCTGCACTTGCAGGGGGGGTGATAACTAACTGCTGAGATATTAACACAAATCAAGACAGTAGCACTAGCTAATATCACTCTCTTCATCTCCATGTACCAGTCAAAGACAGAATGTCAGTTTTGCTTAAAGAGTCTCATTGATAAGTGTCTTAGTTAGGGTTTTATTACTGTGAAGAGACCATGGCCAAGTCAACTCTTATAGGGGACAACATTTAATTGGAGCTGGCTTACAGTTTCAGAGGTTCAGTCCATTATCATCATGGCAGGAAGCATGGCAGCTTCCAGGTAATCATGGCGCTGGAGGAGCTGAGAATTCTACATCTTTGAAGGCAGCCAGAAGGAGACTGTCTTCTGAGGCAGCCAGAAGGAGAGTCTCTTCCTCTCTAGGCAGAACTTAAGCATAGGACCTCAAAGTCCACCCCCACAGTGACTCACTTCCTCCAACAGAGTCACACCTACTCCAATGAGGCCACACCTCCTAATAGTACCACTCCCTATGAGCCAAGTGTATTCAAACTACCACAGTAAGTCATTTTGAAAAACAAAAATTTTATTAGATATCAGCTCTTCCCCATCTTTCTAGTAAGCTTGGTGTTAAAATAGGAAATGAACACAAATCTCTTCTGCCATCTTGACTTTATCTCAAAGAAAAGCCCATGTAACCAACCACTTGGGCTATAGGATGGACTAGCCACTTACCATGGTTAGCTTCAGCATGCACTAAAAAAAAAAGCTAGCATCACTAGGGAAGAAGGAACCTCACCTAAAGAAATACCTCTTTCAGATTGACATGTGGCATATCTCTGGGGCATTTTCTCAACTGCGAACTGATTAGGATGACCAACCCACTGTGAGATGCACCATCCCTGAGCTGGTGGGCATATGAGAAAGGGAGCTGAGTGAGCCAGTAAACAGTGTTCGTTTGTGGATTCTGCTTTGGTTTACCTCAGTGATGGACTGGAAACCTATGAGCTAAAATAAATCTACTCCTCCCCATGTTGCTTTAAGGTCATGGTATTTATAACAGAACTGAAAAGCAAAGTAGAACACCATTTATTTCATGGGCAGTATCTTGAATTGGGCACATGACTGAAAGATTGAGTGGTGAGCATTTTCCAGCATTTCATCAAGTGAGGCTGTCACCTCAAGGAAAACTGACGGTATCTGTTGTCTGTGATTTTTTTTTAAGTTAAGTATCAAGAAAAGAATTGAATTTTGAAAATCTTGCATCCATCATCAGCTCTTAACAGTTTGCAAATTCTTAAAGAACTTTCTGATAAGATGGGTAGTGCTACTAGCAATTGTGACATTTTTACATCCTAGAACAAATGTGTCAACATTTGGAAAATCTGAATAATTGAGCAACCTAATTTTCCAAGTGAACAATGCATAATGAAGTAAAACATGTGACCAATGAGAGATGCATCTAGGGCACAATATGACAGTAGATTTTAATGTGCAAAGCAAGAGAAATAGAGATTTGATGTGTCCTTAAATTCTTCAAAGTTATCTCTAAGAAATCGACTGTTTTCTGTTTTCTTGGAGTTTTCTCAAAAGCACTTAAAATTCAGACAACTCCATTCTTGGATTATGTTCCAACAGTCAACAATACTTAATAATACTAAGAGATCTGACATGAAAATAGGGGATGTCTGGTTGTGAAGGAGTGGAAGGAGGAGGAAAGAGAAAGTCAACCAAATACATATATGTATATATATGTGTATATGTGTGTGTGTGCATGTGTGTATGTGTACATGTGTGAGAGTGTGTATAAATATATATATATATATATATATATATGTATGTATGTATAAAACTGTCAAGCAATTTTTAAATGGTCACTATAATAACAAAACACAATAAAGGGTCTGACATTGAAATGCATGAGCATGACACTCCAAGTAGAACAGTGAAGTCTGCTATTTTTGAGATACAGTTTACATTTTGAGCATTTCCACCCTCAAGGCCTAAGTGTCGAAGGTTTGGTTCATGGATGGTTGCTATTGGTGGACAGTGATACCTTTAAGACATGGGGGACTGACAGTTATTGGGGGTACACACCCTTGAAAGCTACTGTGGGATCCCAGTTCCTTCTTTGTTTTTTGCTTTGTTTTGTCTCCAGCAGTGAAGCAAGCCATTTGGCTGGGCAACATGCTGTCACCATGATGGGCCACTTTATCACAGTTCCAAAGCAACAGGGATAATCCATCATGAACTCAAAACTATGATCCAAAATAAACATTTTGTCTCCATATATAAGCTTATTATCTTCAGTATTGTGTTATAGTAATGAAAAACTAAGTTACCAACAAATGGCTTTTTCTTAATATGTAAGATAATATATGTATGCTTTTTCTTAATATGTGTAAGATAATATATGTACATGTTAGGAACCTATAACCTTGAAATGTACAGGAACCTGCCTGTCTTCAGGAACTATCTTTAAGTGGGGAGTAAGAATAATCCCCATTACATCACAAGCAACCCCATTGCAATGTCTTTCCACACCAATATCATTTCCACTTATGTAGTGAAATGTGAGTACCCATGTGGACAAGGAAAATAGCTTCTGCTCTTTCACCCCTGCTAAGGGGTGAAACAGATAAACATGATAAACAGATTAGAGATTAATTTTCATCAAAAATATGTATCTTCTCAGAGGCCATGGTACCCTGCTGATGGCCTTGTCAAGTTCTGATGCAGTAATAATTCCACAGTGACACAATGCCTCTTTCTGTAGGGCCATTATCTTCAACTAAAGATAATCTCCATGAGAAAAGGAGATATCTCACCAAACAAACCAACTAAACTGGACTTTCGTTTTCTTTTTTCTTTTTCTTTCTTTTTTTTTAACCAAAAATAGATTCTTTTCTCATGTAATATATCCTGATTATAGTTTTTCCCTCCCTCAACTTCTCTCAGTTCCCCCCCCCTCCACTCCCATTTGGATTCAAGATATAATAAAATGAAACAAAAAAAACTACAAAATCAGAGTTGGACACAGCAACACAGTAGGAGGAAAAGAGTCCCAGGAGTAGGCACAAGCATCAGAAACCCACTCATTCTCATAGTCAGAAATCCCATAAAAATACTAAGCTAAATGTATAACACGTTATAATATGTATGCAGAGGACTTGGTACAGACCTGTGAAGGCCCTAGACTTGCTGCTTCATTCTCTGAGGGTTCATATGAGCTTTGCTTAGTTCATTCAGAGAGCCTTGTTCTCCTGGTGTTCTTCACAACCTCAAGCTCTTACAGTCTCTCTGCCTCTTTTTCTACAGTACTCCCTGAGCTCAGAGGTGAGGGATTTGATGGAGTTCTTCTATTTATACTCTCTTTCTGATAATGTCTGGCTGTGGGTCTCTGCATCTTTTCACATTTACTGCCAGACGAAGCCTCTCTAGTGATGGCTGGATAAGGCACTGAGCTATGAGCACAGAAGAATATCAAGAGTCATTGGTTTTACCATAGGTGTCTGAACTGTCTCTGGTTCTTGGTTACCCAAACAGTATCAGGTGTGGTTTCCTTCTTGTGGAGTGGGCTTTAAGTCAAACCAGACATTGGTTAGCTACTCCCATAAGCTCTGTGTGCCACCATTATTACCCTTGCATATTTTGTAGGCAGGACAGATTGTAAGTCAAAGGTTTGGTGCCTGGATTGGTGTTTCTCTTTTGGTAGCCTGCAGAGAACCTTCCCATACTAAAATGTCTAGAGTGTAGTGGTAAAGGTTCCATGTGGGCATGATCTCAACTTCTCCATGTCCAGTGAGTCGTGTAGATGCCGTCCTCTGCAATGGGACCCTGTAGGAGGAGCTAAGATGGGAGGAGAGGGAGAGGAAAAGGAAGAGGAGGAGCGAGGCAAGGGAGAGGAAGAGAGATGTAGAAAGAGGAAGAGTCGCACAGGTATGGAGAGCAGTCTCAGGTAACAACTTATATTTAGGTTAGCTAATTGGGAAACATCTCTAATTGTATGGGCATATTGTTATTGAGCATTACCAAACATATAAAGCCTTTGATTAATTTTTAAGCATTAGAGTTTCATTTCCTACTGTGCCCGTGTGGTCTGTCTGGGAGCAGCCCAGCCTTGCGGAGACACCGTGGAAGGTGGGCAGAGCCATCTCCCACACTGGCGTCTCATGGATGGCAGGGCCTGTGTCTCTGACCGCCTGAGCAGATGGCCAGCGGCGGTAAGCCGCTTCCGTTAGTGGCAGCAGGCCTAGGCTAGTCGGGAACATGATGGCTGATTAAGAAAAGCCAGATTGAATGCTTCCCTTTTAAGTATCTCCCTCAACAGGACCCCACTGTCAGTTTGTGGAGAGAAACCCTTTGTCTTAACAGTCTGTGTTGTTTGGGGATCTCCATGGTGCTCTTGTCCAACCACTCCAATTCATGCAACCCCGTCCCACCACTGGAAGCCTTACCTAGCAACAAGAGATGGCCAGCTGAGTCTGTATCGCCCATTACAGTCCTCATTAGGATTGCCTTTATAGAATGCAGGGAGTTTCCACCATACTAGGTTTCCACACCACGCCTCAAGTGACTCCCCAATTCCAGCTATTTCCCTCCGAAACTCTGTCCACCCCATTTCCCTCACATACCTGATGCCCACCTCCTATCCCCACTGATCCCCCCAGTCCACCCATAAAATCTACCCTATTTTTCCTTTCAGGGAGAACTTTGTATCTACTCTAGACCCCTTCTCTTTACCAAATCTCTCTGGGTCTCTGGGTTGTAACATGGTTATCAATTACTTAATGATTAATATCCATTTATATGGGAATACATATCATATTTGTCTTTCTGGGTCTGGGTTACCTAACCCAGGATTTTTTTTTCTAGTTCTCACCATTTGCATGCAAATTTCATGATAGCATTGTTTTTAATAGCTAAGTAGTACTCCATTTTGTAAATGTACCACATTTTCTTTATCCATTCTTCTGTTAAAGAACAACTAAGTTGTTTCCAGTTTCTGGTTATTATGAATAAAGCCACAATGAACATGGTTAAGCAAGTGTCTTTGTGGTAGGATGGCGCATCCTTGGGCATACACCTGAGTGGTATAGCTTGATCTTGAAGTATATAAATTCCCAACATTCTGAGAAAGTTGATTTCTGTAATGGCTGTACAAGTTTGCACTCCCACCAGCAATGGAGGAGTGTTCTTCTTGCTCCACATCCTCACCAGCATGAGCTGTCACTTATGTTATTGATCTTAGCCATTCTGACAGGTGTAAGACAGAATCTCAAAGTAGTTTTGGTTTGCATTCTCCTGATGGCTAAGAATACTGAATACTTTAAGTGCTTTAAGTGTTTCTCTACCTTTTTTTGGGGGGGGGGGTTGTTTTTATATTTGTTGTTGTTTTAGTTTTTTCAAGACAAGTTTTCTTTGTGCAGGCCTGACTGCCCTAGAATTCACTCTGTAGACCAGGCTGACCTCAAACTCACAGAGATCTGCCTGTCGCCCCTGCCCCTGCCCCTGCCCCTGCCCCTGCCCCTGCCCCTGCCCCTGCCCCTGCCCCTGCCCCTGCCCCTGCCCCTGCCCCTGCCCCTGCCCCTGCCCCTGCCCCTGCCCCTGCCCCTGCCCCTGCCCCTGCCCCTGCCCCTGCCCCTGCCCCTGCCCCTGCCCCTGCCCCTGCCCCTGCCCCTGCCCCTGCCCCTGCCCCTGCCCCTGCCCCTGCCCCTGCCTCCCTAGTTCAGGGATAAAGGCATGTGCTACCACCACCCAACATGCTGTTCCCCATTTTTTAATTGTATTATTTGTTTTTTGATATCTAGTTACTTTGATTCTTTATGTATTTTGGGTACTAGTTTTGTACCAAATATGGAGTTGGCAAAAATCCCTTTTCTATTCTGTAGACTGCAGCTTTGTCCAGTTGGCAATGTTTTCCGTTTCATGAGATCCAATTTATTAACTGTTGATCTTAGTGCCTGCACTATCAGTGTTCTGTTCAGAAAGACATGTGCTGTGCCAATGTGTTCAACATTATTCCCCACTTTTTCTTCTGTCAGGTTCGGTGTATCTGGTTCGATGCCGGGGTCTTTGATCCATTTGGTCTTGAGTTTGTACAGGGTGATAAATATGAATCTATTTACAGTCCACTACACGCAGAGATCCAGTTTAAGCAACACCATTTGCTGAAGATGCTTTCTTTTTCCCAGTGTGTATTTCTGACTTCTTTATAAGAAATCAGGTATCTATAGGTGTGTGAATTTATGTTTGGGTCTTCAGTTTGATTCCCCTGTTCAATGTATCTGTTTTCATGCCGATACTAAGTGGTTTTTAATACTATCATGCTATAATACAACTTGAAATCGGAATGGTGAGGCCTCCAGCAGTTCTTTAGTTGTTCAGGATTGTTTTAGCTATCCTGGGTTTTTTGTTTTTCCATATGAAGTTGAGTATTGTCCTTTCAAAGTTTTCTGTTTGAATTCCTGAATTTTTCATTTCCAGAATTTTCTTAGTTTGAGTTTTCTTTATTGATTCTCTTTCCAATTTTAGGCCTCGAACAGTTTTATTTATTTTCTTAAACATTTTGGGTTTTCCTAGATTTCTTTAAGGAATTTAGTCAAATCTTTTTTAAGGACCTCTATCATATTCATAACAGCTATATTAAGGTCTTTTGCTTGTGCTTCAGCTATGTTGGAATATCCACGACCTATGGTAGAATAGGTGGGCTCTAGTGGACACTAGGCTGTTGCTGATTGTGTCTTTATGCTGGCATCTTGCCATCTGGGATTAGGATGATTACAGATCTAGATGTGAATTTCTGGATTTGTCTTTGTTGGGTGAGTGTTTTGTTCCTTGGTTTCTGTTTCATTTTTGGTTTTCAGAGAGTGTGTTGTCTGTATTGCCTGTTTTCCTGGTCTGTTGAGCTTGTGTGTTCACAGGGATTGCCTGCTGGTGTTGGAGGCTGGAATACTGGGATGCATTGGGGAGAAGAACAGTTAGAGAATAAAGTCTTTGTGATCTGTTGGGGATGGGGTTAGAGAGAAAGGGGAGACCACAGCAGGTTTCCTACTCTAGAGCTGGAAATGAGGCTAGAGGAATTGGATCTCAGGATCAGAAGGAAAGGTGTGGCTCTACCTTTGGCCTACTCCTGGCCCTCGAGTTAGCAGGGGGTACCTGCTAAAGTTGGGGTTTGGGGCAAGGCAACAAGTGAAAAGAGGAAGGTTAGCATAGGACAGTCTGTGGGATCCACAGGAGATGGGAGCAGAAGGTTAGGAGATGAGACTGGGGGTTGGGTCTTGGGGAACAAAGAGAGAGGACAGTCTTCTGGCAGCCTACATGGTTTTCTGGCCAGTGTGGCCTGTGGTTTTTCAGGGGGTCCCTGCTGGAGTTGGGGGCTAGAATACAGTAACAAGGCAGGGGCAGGAGCTTAGAAGGAGATGTCTGTGGGTTCCACGGGAGATATGGGCAGTGGAGAAAGAAGGCTGCAGCTGGCCTTCTGTTGCAATGCTACAAATGAAACTGGGGCAGTGGGTCTTTAAACTGGACTTTCTCAACGGGTTATTGCAAGAAGACCTGGAAAACACACACACACACACACACACACACACACACACACACACACAGAGAGAGAGAGAGAGAGAGAGGGAGAGGGAGAGGGAGAGGGAGAGGGAGAGGGAGAGGGAGAGGGAGAGGGAGAGGGAGAGGGAGAGGGAGAGGGAGAGGGAGAGGGAGAGGGAGAGGGAGAGGGAGAGGGAGAGGGAGAGGGAGAGGGAGAGGGAGAGGGAGAGGGAGAGGGAGAGGGAGAGAGCTACATTTGCTAACCCAAAGCATAATAAACCCAATCAGCATGTAGAGAGAAGGCAGAGCAGAGCCACTGACTCTAGTAAGCTTGTGTTTGTACAGCACTTGGTCATTTGAAAACCCTCCCTCGAGATGCTCCGCCTGTGTCCCATGGGGATTACGAGTTCTTGGCTTGGTTTCGGCAGCTTGCTTGGCTTGCTTGGGTTGGTGGTTGCTGTGGCTGGGAATGCAGAGAGGTCTTCTGTGGGAGATTAGAAGGAAGCTCTATAGATGAAGGCCTGCTCCACTGCTTCCCACAGGGAATCCTCAATGAAAGAGAAATGGCCCATGATTTTAAGATGTTTATTGTCATGGTGGAAAGTAAATGATAAACCATACCCCAGTTTTCTCAGGGCAAGCCTAAGGTTAAACCCCTTTTGCAGAAAGGGTCTGGGAAGGAATGCTTAATTGACTACGTCCCTCTAGACTTTAGGTACCTCATTAATATGAAGATCTGCCTTGAGGCTCCTTGGCTTGTAGTCATGCCCTCTACATGTGGAAGGGCTAGTAGGGACGTTGCCCTACGTGACCAAAGGACACAAATCTATCGAGAGCTGTGGCACCATGTCAGGAGACTGGAGTATGGGGATGTGACAAATACCTACCATCCCTTGCAGGGAACCATGCGGGTCACCTGCTGGGTCACTGGGGTTTCAAACCTAGCTCAACCTGAAAGCAGGCTGCCTTTTAGGGTCCTATATTAACCTAATAAAATAGCATATGAATAAAACTTTTGGAATCAGTCTATGGATTCCAGAGATGTTTATGTTCAGAAAAGTTCCGTGTTCAAAGACTCTGGTTCAATTTCCAGCACACACAGGAGAGTTTTTAACCACCTGTAACTGGTGATCCAGAGGATCTGAAGCCCTTCTCTGGTCTACATGGCCACAAACAGCTCTGTAGACAAAACCTGATCCTAATAAAATATAATATGAATAAAACTTTTGAAAGAAAAAAAGAAAAGAAAACCCTCCCTTGCTCTCACAGATCTTGCAGCAGTGCTGTGAGCTAGAGCAGCCATTGTTATTTCTCTATTAACCAATGGCCAGACTGAAACCAGGAGAGATGACATCACTGTTAGTCACACACACAACAGCTGGAGTCATTGCCATGCTGCAACTCAGTGGTCCTCCCCCACTGACTGGTACTCATCTCACTGTTCTGTGGAAACTCGAGCTTCTGCTGCCATTTTGGTTTCAAACAGAATATGGGGAAGGGCAGCAGCCGTGTCCACTTGTTTCTAATGGAGTTCTATTTAAAAAAAAATGAAAATAAGAATATTTGATTTTTAAAGAATTACACCATACATGGAATATTTTTATGATATGAACACATCCCTTATGTCCCTCTGTAAGATTCCGTGTTGCTCCCTCCATAAGCCTGAACTCAGGGAGCCAACAAACTTCACTCTGTGGCACAGAGTGTAATTACCTGCTGTCTCTCTTTTCTCTTGCTTGGTAATACAAGTCAGAGTGCTCGAGTTGTAGCAGACAGAGATATATTTACTTTGGCAGTGCACACTCCCATATTTTCCAGATGGTTAGATACAGATCAAATATGGAAAGCACTTTCCAAAACATCTTTGCTGCTGGAACTTTAAAATCAAAATCAAGATACAGCAACACTTCAGGGTTTCACACTTCAAAGCACTCGTTGTGTTAGGTGTCTAGAATAATAACTTTGAATCTAGAACCCTAGCAGTTTAGTTTGTGGATGTGTGGATGGGAAGCTATGAGGGTCCATAAATATGGTGGTCATTCACAGGGTCTAGTTCCCCCCCACCCCAGGCCTTAACTACACAGAATATTTTAAGTCACCAGAAATGTTCCAGATTTACATTTTCAGGATATTATATGACATTTCAGACCAGGTCATATTTGTACTAACCTCTGCCAACTCACAGTCCTGATAATTCCATTGTAATTGGCTTTACACACATCTCCTAACCACCACTGACATCACCTGAGTATTCCATAGTATGTAGAAAGCCCTCCCCCTCCCCCGGAGAGTCGGCTCCTATGAAGAACCCCAACCATCCTGAGACAAGCAATAAAGAGATTTGCTCCAGCTTAAGGTTGAGCAACCCCCATACTTTGACTTAGAGATCATTTTGAACTGAAGGGGACTGATTTTAAAAAAGCAAATATAAGAAAAACTGTCTTCAGGGATATCTTGAAGAAGACCTGAGCTTGGTTCCCACCCTCATCAGGCAGCTAACAAGCTCCTGTAACTTCTGGTCCAGGTGGTCCAACACCTTCTTCTGACCTTCTCCGGTATAAACAAACACACGGGTATGGGGGGGCAGTGAAGGGAGGAGAGAGAAGCATATAACTTTACATTTTAAAAAATCTTTTAAAAAAAGAAAAGCTATCTTTCCCCCTCTGACTAAAAGCAGACAAACAACCACCAGAAACAACGACAGGCTAGATTGTCATCAACGCAGATACAGTCAGTCCCATAAGGGTCTGTATAGCAAACCGTGCTTATCTGCCATGAGTTACTAGGTGTTTACCTTCCTACAAGTTGCTACACATGAAGCTCAAAGTCTTTTTCCCCTCATCTTGCCTTAGCCAATCCCAGTGGATTTGCATCTTGGTAAGGGCAAAGCCCAAGACAATATAGCCAAGGCTTAACAAAACAAAGGAAGTTGTACCAGCCGCTGCAGGTCAGGACAACGGCAGAGGCAGAGCTACTTCCAAAGCAATCTTCTCCTCAAACAAAAGAAGCATTTGATAGTTTCCTGGGGTATCCTATACAGTCATTAGAAAGGCCCAGGGTCCCTGAGCACGCTCAGTTTAAGAGAATACTTCAGGAAGGAAAAGCGACCGGGGACATTTTGATGGCGCAGAACACCTGTTTAAAGAAAGGGTTGAAACACAGCACAGGAACTCATTCGCGCATGCTCATCTTGCATCACAAAGATGGCGGGGGGGGGGGGGGAGTGGGGGGGGGGGACCCTCCAGGCAGCTTTCTCCAAAAAACCCTTAGCTGAAGACAGATGGAAGGACACCTTGAAGGAGTATCAAGGTCGATGCCTGCTTGGCTTACTAGCTTCTCTGAAACATTACTGCTCCCTCCCTAATAGAGCATAGGCCGGCCCAAGGCTTTTACCACCTTTCACGAGCCCCCCATGCTTATGTACAAGACACATATTGAAAGTCTTTGGTTTTCTCCTACAAATATGACTTTCATGAGGTCCTCCAAGACGCCTGGCTCTTTGGCTTTGGAACCATTAGCAGGCACAGGAAAAGCAGGATTTGAGCATGGCAGTTGCCTTAAATCCCTAGGTGGGCAGCCTTTGCAGTGGGCAACAGGGGAAGCCTGGCTACTGCTCTTTCCTCTCTGCTAGTGGCTCAGTTCTACCCGACAAGGACCTCCAAGGAAGCCACCATATACAGAATATCGAGGCTGCCAGGCTGCCACAGACTCCTGACTGAGAAGCTGGGCGAGTCATTTTCCCAGCAGAGCTTCCGGAAGCAGAAGCCTGTCAACTTCCTAAATGTTCCCAGTGGGGTTTGCACGGCTTTTCGTGCAGAGCTTTCGAAACCGAAACCATCCTGTCTCAAACCTTCCTTTAGCAGATGCTCACCTGTTCGCAGCTCTGCTGTACTCATCTGAAGATGAAGGACAAAGATAGCCACTTGGGAAACCTGGGAGTCCCCGGAGCTTGTCATTATCCAAGGAGACACAATGACTCAGCACTGAGAAGCACCAGCCCTCCCCAGTTGGCCTTCCATGCTTGTTGGCTGTAGTTCATAGAGAAAGCCATCACAGCTGGGCTCCTAGTAACCAAACACATAGCCCCAGGGTACCCTTTTCATGGGAAAGAGAGGATTCTGACAACTCTGAGAATCTGAGTTCCCATTCTCCAAACCAATGGTTTTTACCCTGGCCACTCCTGGGGATCACGTGGGAGTTTGTGAAAAATACTACAGTGTTATTCGTCTGGGGTGAGGCAAGTTGGATTCAACGGTCTATGGTGTGATATAGGCAGAGGCAATTTAGAGTTTCCACACGTGATGCAAATGTGAGAAGGCTCAGAGCCACTGGCTTCCAGACAAAAAGCAAGTGGGTCACCCCAGAAAAGACTTTGACTATGTCTCATCTCCTGCCAGACCCTGACTTCTAACACTAATATGTTGGTTTCCTTGGGGTGGTCGTTAATAGTCAGAAATCATTAGGAAAAAAAAATCGTGCTCTATTCACTAATCCACAGTTTGAATTTTAAATTCAGTCCAGGGCAGACAAGATTGCTCAGTGGGTAAAGGTGCCCGCCACCAAACCTGATGACCTGAGGTTGATTTCAAGGTCCACTTGGTGGAAGGACAGACACAACTCCACCTCCACATGCACCTCACAGCGTGTGCATGGGCACACACACAATAAATTGTCATTTTAAAAATCCAGTCCAACCCCCCCCCCAAATTCATTTGACTATATTAATGGATTAATTCAGCCCCAACACTCAAAAGGCAGAGGCAGGTGGATCTCTATGAGATAGAGTCTATCCTGGTCTATGTAGCTAATTCTAGACCAGTCCATCCAGAAATATATAATGATTGAGGAGAGAGAGAGAGAGAGAGAGAGAGAGAGAGAGAGAGAGAGAGAATGAACAGCCTCCACACTGTTTAAAGTGGACTAAAGTTGGGCCTGGCCTTTGGTCATTTGTGGTCCCCCTGTCTTCACTGTGTTTCAGTGGTCATTACCCATTACCATCACTGACTTCCAGCCGTCCACAACCATTGGTCAAAGCCTGAAACATTCAGGCAAAGTATAAAGTGTTCTTCACATTCCTCTCTCCTTGGGAGAAAATGAAATTATTTGTGAAATAGTGAATTCTTCCTGTTTTATTCCCCAAACTTGGGTACAGAGGTGCGGGAGTCGGGTGGGGTGAACAGAGGCTAAGTGGTGCCGAAAGTCTTTTCCTTAGGGAAGGCTTTCAGACAGCACATCCTATAGTTTGTCTATCAGATCTCACTCATATCTGAGCAAGAATTGAGGACACTACAGCTGGAAGAATGTGTAGGCTCCCTGAAGGGATCCCACCTAGAGGAAAAAACTAATGGCTGCAACTCTTTGTGTGTGCTGCCACCTTCTGGCGAGGGCAGGTATTTCATCCCACACTTACAGCCTGCAACACCACCCATTTTACAGATGATAATACTGAGGTGCAAGTCAGTCTGCATCCACCAAGGGCAAGCTCAGATCTGTAACTTCCAAGTTTCATGATTTTTCCCTTGCCATACACATGTCTAAAATGATTCCTTGTTTGATTTGGTTTAGTTTTGCTTTTTTTTCCCCCTTGGGACAGGCTTTCATATAGCTCAGGCTAGCCATGATTCTCTTGCTTCCACCTCCCACGTGCTGCGGTGATAGATGTTTGTCATCACACCCAGCTTTGATCTTACTTCTCTAGTGCGTACATGTCATTCTAAACTGAAGTGTCTGCACTGACACCAGTGTATGAGGTTGTGACCGCACACTTGACCACTTCTATAGTCTCCTGAGTTTTTAGAGCAGAAGACAATTGGATAATACAACTGCACTTTGACAGACTTCTTCCCTACCAAGTGGGAGCTTTACAGTATATTTTCTCAGACGCAGTAGAGACTTCTTTTTTCAAGCCCCACCTCAAACCTTTTACCCCTGTACTCAGATCACCTCTGGCTACCTCTGATAGCTCCTAGACATCATGACCATGACTCAAGATCAACCAGGCAACACCTAATCACCTATGAGAGAAGAGAAAAGCACCTACCTCTCCCCAGCCAGCTCTCATGAGGTAATGAGAGCCCTGTTGGGGCCACCCAGGCTTAGAGAGGTTTCAAAGAAATCAGAATGAGCCGCAAGGACCAACATGTACAACAGTGGAACAAAAGTAATTAAAAGACATTATCATATAGGGACCATCACTACAGGGACGCCTCTAACCACATAAAGTATGAGGGAGGACAGAGGCAGATTATTCTCAACCCTCACTGTGCCCACATCCACTGAGCATGGGTTCCTGAGCAGCACATGCAGTGTCTAGGATGGAACCTGGCCATCAGTGCTTTCTAAAAGATATCCAGTGTTTCTGGAGCTGGGGAGATGGCTCGTCAATAAAGTCCTTGCCTTGAAAACATGGGGTCCTGAGTTTGATCCCCTAAACCCACATTAAAAAGGCTGAGCTTGATGGGAGATGGTTTTGTGTGCTGTATTCAGATGCTGGTTTCTATGCCCAGCATCTGGGTGCAGTCTGGATGGTGGCAATGTCTCAATGTTATGTAAAAATAGTTTTCCAACACCTCTGATTGGTTAATAAGAAGCTGATCTGCTAATTAGCTGGGCAGAAGAGAATAGGGTAGAAGTCTGGGAGTCCCAAAGAGGAGAGAGAGAGAGAGAGAGAGAGAGAGAGAGAGAGAGAGAGAGAGAGAGAGAGACCATGTAGATGGAACCAAGAGGATCCAGAACGAGCCAGGGCAAGACTATATGGCAAATAATGGGACATGTGGCAGCCTAGTTCACTTAGAATAGCTCAGAACCTGCCTAGCTTACTGCTTGCAACTTGCTAATAAAAATACCAGGTCTCTGTCATTTATTCAGGAGCTATCTCATTTATTCAGGAGCTAAAACAAGCTAGAGCAGGCATATATCTTGCAATTACTTGGGAGTGAAAGAGGCATAAGAGAACCCCCAAAGAATTACGTCTCCGGAGCACGGTACCATGCTTGTAATCCCAGAACTGGGAACGACGATAATAGCAGATTCCTTAGGATGTGTCGTCTACTTAGCTCAAGGCCAATGAGAAAGACTGTCTTAATGCCTCCTGAGAAATGGTATCAGAGGTTGTTGTCCCCTCGCCTCTGCATACATATGTGTGCATCCTGAACATACACATACACACACACATACACACACACACACACAATATCAGGTATTTTGATTATGCAGCCAGCATTCAGATTGAACCAGAGGCACCCGGCTGCCTGGAGAGGGCGCTAGTGGTGGGTGTAGGTAGAGAAAGATGAAAATGACCCAGAGTAAGGAAGCATGGGCTCTACTGAGCTCTACTATGAGTGGTCAGTACATCTGGTGAGCAAGAAAGATGCACACCTGAGCCTGAGGCCTGAGTGCAGCAGCTGTGAAACGTGTGGATGGGACTCTTGTAAGTTGACTCAAGAGTCTATTGTGATCTATTTATTCCCAAGTAAGTCATGCTGATTGTTTTCCTAGAGCATTGATGGCAACGGTCTCTACATTGTTTAGACTTCAGTGAAGTAAGGGCATCATGTTCCCATCCTCCTGCTCACGTTTGTGTGCCAGCTTGTTAAATCTAGACAAGGAACACAGCTCAGTAGCATCATATGGAGATAGATAGATAGATAGATAGATAGATAGATAGATAGATAGATACATACATACATACATACATACATACATAGATACATAGATACATAGATAGATACATAGATAGATACATAGATAGAGATAGAGAGATATATACATGATATATAGATATATAGATATGTTAAAGCAATTTTTATTAGAATGGCTCACAGGCTATGGTTGGGCTAGTGCAACAATGACTGTTTCACAATGGAAAGGCCAAGAACCTGATAGTGGATCAAACTGGATAAATGTTCCAGCTGGTCTCTGGTCTGCTGGGACCCTAAAGAAGTAGACTCTAATACAATCAAAGGAATGTCTCAATAGCAGGAAGACAAACTTGCCAGTAAGAGGACAAGCAGAAAAAAATTCAAAAGATTCCTTCTTCCGTTGTGTGTGGGGGAATGGGGTCTGCTGCCACCAAAGCTGTAGCCTGGATTTGGAATGGCCTTCCCACCGCAAATGATTCAGATTTAGAGTGGGGCTTCCCATCTCAAGTGATCCAGTTAAGAAAGTCCCTCACAGACTAGCCTGACTGCATAGTGGTTGATGTCAAAAGTATCCCCTCTCCAGGAAAAAGACATCGGGATGGGTATAACCCTCATGCCTCACTGGACAACGACAGGAGGACCAGAGCCATCACAAGGTCCCCTTTAATTACTGGAGGTCAGGCCTCTATTCCTGCCTTCGCAAGGTTAGAATCACTACAGCCCTTCTATACTTGGAGAAGGGAGGAGATGTCAGGGGCAGCCCTGCTCATACACTGAAGGCCTAAAATCAGCCATAAGCCTAAAATCAGCAATAGGCCTGACATACATGCCTGCTAACACAAAGTCTTGGGTCTCTGTGGAAAAACACTGAAACAGATGGCTATAAGCTATTGTAAACAGGCAACTTTGGTGGAAATTTACCAGCCTGAGTAGTCATAGACCTTGTAAATAGGCAGCCTTGGCGGATAGTATCAACTTAGATAAGGACAAGTGAATCATAGGCAGAGTCATAGTGACCTGTCCCCTGAACCTTCACCTAGCCGATACCCTGTTCTGGAAGATATCTGTACTCCCCCTGAATACATGCTCTCCTATGTCATCCATTTCACCTCATCCTGTCTTTTTATGTTTATAACCCCTGTGTGAAAAAAGTAAAAATTACGATTTGATAAAATAAAAAAAATAAAAAATAATAAAAAATGAAAGTCCCTCAGAGATAGACCCAACTGTTTAGTTGCATCCAGATGCAGTCGAATTGGCAAATAAGATTAGCCATCTCAAGTACTGTGTAATGAGTTTGAAGTCAGCCCTGGCTGCTTGAGACCCCCAATAAATGTTAAGTCTGTTGGCTAAGCTGTGGTTTGGAATTCTGTATCCTTGAATACTCAAATGGTCTCTGTGCTTTTGCCCTGTAGATCAACACCCTCTAGGTAAATGGGGCTGAGCCATGTGTTCAAGGAACACCAAAGCAGACTCACCTATGGAGCTGAACATAAAGTTATCAAAACAAGCAATACAAATAAATACTTTGGAAGCATTCAACAGCCTTAGCTAAAAGGTAAATGCAGATTAGAAATACTTTAACACTCCCTGTCACTCCAGTCATCAAGGAATAGAATTGACAGCAAATGCAGGTGTGGGTGGAAGGGAAATTCTCACACACTGTTGGTGGGAGTTTAAACTCCTGTGGACACTATGAACATCAATCTGAATGCTTCTCAAAAACACAAAATAGAACTCTTATAGAGGCCGGTTACATCACTCCTGGGCATGTACCCCATCCCAGAGACACTTGCACATCCATGTTTATTATGGTCCCATTCCCAATAGCTAGGAATTAAGATCAAGCAAGATGTTTATTAACTGAAACACAGATAAGCAGATGTGGTCTATAGAGACACGGTGGACTATCACTTGGCTTTAAAGAAAAGTGGAATCCTGAAATGAATAAAACTAGAACAAAATTACACTGAGTGAGGTCACCCAGACCCAGAAGGACAAATGTCACATGTTCTTTCTCATGGGTGGATTCTAGCTTTGAGTCTTTTGTCTTGTATATTTAACCTGAGTTGTGCGTAGAAGCCAGGAAACTAGAAACACGCTATCATGGGTGGAGGACTTGAAGGAGAAGAGTTAGTAAAACAGGTAGAATAAAAGTCGAGATGGGGAGTGTTGGGGCAGAAAGATTCAGCCACGGAAGGAGTGGGAAATGGTGGGGTGAGGTGTTGGCAGAAGGCTTAACCAAATCAACAACACACAAAGTAGTAATATGAAAGAGCTATAGATGAGATGCTGACCTCTGGATAGGACCTGGTTGTTGCGTGCTTCAACTCACAGCAGCTGTGGGTACCTGAAACAAGACCAAGCCAGTCAAGATTCCAGTATTGGTAAGGGAGGGGCCATGAACCATCACCCCTACTGGGGGAGTCTATTTGTAGTATTGACAGTCAGTGACTATTGAGGAAGAAGAGTCACTCTCCTGGGGATCTGGACACTACCTCTACTCATGCCGCAGTGGGTGGCGCATACAAGCAGCGCTAACTGAACTGGGGATAATAACAAAAAGCAAAACTAAAGCACAGGACGAGGCACTAAGAGGAGTTGGAGGAAGGTAGTGCGGATGGATATAATCAATATTCATTATATAAATGTATGGAATTCCCAGAGAATAAAATTATTACTTAAACAAAATAGGCTTCCTGTCCCCAGGACAATTTTCTTATCCCAACCCTCAGAACTCTTGGGTTTCCTTACTCTGTTGATAAATTCAAGAAAATGCTTTACCAGAAAGAGAAGGTATATAGGAAACTTCCACACCATACAGGCCTAGGGCGGAGCCGAGCAAGTCATCAGTGTCTTCTTAGTCCCTAAACATCTCCAGACCTATCTTAGTTCCATCCTGACCCATGAAAAAATAGTAGTTAAGAAATGAGTGTTTGGATTGTTTGAATATCCCAAGGGGGAACAAAACCAGATGTCTTGTTTGGGAATAAGAGAAATCCAGTCCTTGTGTCAAAAAAAAAAAAAAATCTACCTCTGAAACCCAAACTTACTAGATTTTCAGGGACCCACCCATATCCAAATGTTCCTTCAGCAAAAACAGTCTGAGAGACATGAAGGTGGCCATGAATCTGAGTAACCTCTGCTGTGCCCCTGTGGGTTACTTGAGGACCATGGGTAACTTTCGATGGGTGTCTATACATACAATATGTGCATAGAAACACAGGCTCAAGCCTATGTGTGGGATAGCAGTCCTCTTTGAAGGTGGTGAACACTTTGTCCCTAGGACCTTCTGTGATTTTCAGTTGCCTGAAGCAATAACTTCCCACACTGGATTTTCCAAGTACAAAAACACTTGTCCACCACTAGGAGGAGACAGACTCTGTCTGGACTTCAAAGAAGGTTCCCAGTGTTTCTGTTTCTCTTTGGTCTTTTATTTGCTTTCTATTCCTAAGGCCTAGTGAACATCTAAAAAGCTTAATAAAAGTTTAATACAAATATGTCTTGAGAATGTGTGTGTGTGCTCAAGTGTGCATCTCTCTCTCTCTCTCTCTCTCTCTCTCTCTCTCTGTGTGTGTGTGTGTGTGTGTGTGTGTGTGTGTGTGTGTATGTGTGACTGTATCTTTCTCTACAGCAGCCAAAGTTCCAAAAAGTACTAAACCCTAGTCAGGAACAACAGCCTTGGATATCTGAAAGTTTGGTCATCTCCCAGTCTTTCTAATACAATCTTGTTTGCATTTGATCCCAGGACTGAGTTTGTAAACTTTTATTGTGAGCTGATGAACCCTTGAACCTTGGCAAAACCCTTTAGGGAAACCTGCTGCTAAGTAGCAAACATACAAAATCCAGCCCTGCATCTGTTTCCACAAGAAATCCAAACAGTGTCTAAAGAAGTGATGCCCTTGGTGCAGACAGCTGCCAATGCTGAGAGCTCAGCTCTTCAAGAAGCCGTTCTATGAAAAATTTACATTGTACCCTTCAAAGAACTGAAGCATCTCACCAAGAAGCTGACTCTGGGAGCCACCAGCATTGACTTCAAAGTTTTAAAGTTTTGTACACACTTCAAAATCAGAACCTCATGTTCTCTTTGTAGTAAATAATCTGAAGGATCTAACTGTGGAAGGGGGTGGTTATTTCTAAAGTAAGTAAATAGCCTTCTTATTACCTTTTCCCCATTTTACATATCATCCATGAGAGGTCTTTCTTGAATGCCTACTGTGTACTCATGGTGTTTTTCTTTACCTATGCAGAAAAGGAGAAATCTTTACCGACCTCAAGACAATGTCTGAGCCCAATCATGAAAGACAGACTCAAAAGGGGAAAGCATGCAAAATAATCTTGTGTTTCAGATAACACAAGAGCCTTCGTAGAAAGCAAAGATCTGAAGAACCAGTTCAGTCCGAGCATTCTTGTACTAGGTTTTACAAAGAGTAAAAAAAATAGGAAAGAACAAAATAGTACATGCTAAAAGTAGAAAACAGAAAAACTGAGCAAGTTCTGTTCATTCAGATTCCTCCATACTTGCCCATCTTTGGTGACAAGGACATGCCTTTTCTCCAAGCATATCGAGGGCACCTTTTGTGGGGTGGGGAAGGGGAGAACCTTGTGACTTCCTTCAGCACATGCTGCTCCTCCAGTTCCCTCAGTTTACATTGTTCAGTAAGCCAAAGTGTTAATTTCTGAGGACTTATGCTCTAAAGTGCCCCAATCAACACTTAGCTCGTGTTAGCTTTCAGACACAGCTCGCCTGAGTTCTATTAATTCATTCTGACTTCCAAAGTGCAAGGCAAGCAAGACCTGATGGTCTGTAATCCCAGCACTTAGGAGGCTGAGGCAGGAGGATCATGAGTCCAAGACCAGTCTGGGATACATAAAAAGACTCAAAAAGGAAAAAAAAAAAAAAAAAAAAAAAAGCATAGCACTCCAAAATTATTTTAAAAGAAAATGCAAATAGACCCAAATAGATGAATTCTTTTGATGAATTCTTTGACTCTGCCCCCCCAGGCTTTAAAAAAAACAGTTTCTTAATAAATAATTTACCCACAAAATAGTAAATCATAGGCTGTTAAGTAATAAATAGTTCACCATCTACTTGTACAAATGTCATCAAAACATCTCCCTGAAACGAACAACGTAAGACCAGGTGAGCTATGTACTAAACCTTTATGATGCAAATCAGGAAAAGTGGACCAATGCCAGCTCCCACTACGAGTACTGGAAATCTGCAATCAGACCCTGAGGCCTAGGAGGTGGCAGGTACACCATCCAGGTCTGAAGTAGGAGATGTGGAAAAAGTATAATGTAAAACCCTAATGAAAAGTCTAGTGAAATACCTGTGTGCGGTGGGGAGGGGGGAGGGGGGAGAGAGAGAGAGAGAGAGACAGAGACAGAGACAGAGACAGAGACAGAGACAGAGACAGAGACAGAGAGCGAACTCAGAGGACACTCATGGACCCCGAAAGAGCTGAGAAAGAGCTGAGGCAGGCTCCCTAGAAGATGTGACACCTGTATTATATATTAGACCACATCAGCACCCACCAGGCCTGAAGATGTTGGTAGATGCAGGCAGAGGAGACAGCTCTCTCCAGAGACTCATGGGACTCTTCCAAGAAGTCATGGGACTCCCCTGGCTGGAAGCAGCCGGAGGAGGGAGTGTGGTGAAGGCCTTCTGGAATTTGGAATGTATCCTTAGACAGCAGGGAGTCTGTGGGGGCTTTAAGAAAAGGTATAAATCAAGATATGCTAATCAGAAATACATCTGGCAGAGATGGATGGATTCAGAAGAGAATAAGCTGAGGAGAAAGGCAAACACAGCTTTCTCCCTCTGGAGGAATCAGAAAGCACACAGGTCATCCCCAGGGGTACCCTTTGACATCCATCATACAAAACTTTATATAAGATGACTGACAGCTGCAGGGACCATTGTTTTGTTTTGGCCACAGGCACATGCATCAAACATTCAAAGAAGATGCGGCAATTCTGTGGGCAAGTCCTTCACGTTGAACCCTCCAGTTTCTCCATATGCTGGTGCTCTAATATCACCCTTGAGTGTTTTAAAGTGACGATTTCTGTAGCAGCTCTCCTCAAATTATCCAACAAGGTGTGAATCCGTTAACTCCTTCCAACATCAGCAAAGATAGCTAAAGCATTTGTCTTTGGTCCTATAACCATGGAAACAGAATCAGGGTTCAGTCTCTGGAGCTCTGAGTGCCAAGTTCACATTGATATGTAAGGAGATACAGAGACTAGAAGTGTTTTCTTTGAAATACATTTTAGAAGCTCTAGAGTTCTGGTCCCCACTCCCTTCTGAAGCTATGAAACGGTCTCCTGGTTTTCCTCCCTCCATCACTTGCTTCCTTCCATCCATCCTTCCTTCCTTCCTTTCTTCCTTCTTGGTAGAGTGATGTCAATGATTATCCTTCATTATCAACTTGACTGGATCTAGAGTTACCTAAGAATTACCTACTTCTGGCCATAACCATGAGGGCGCTTCCACAGAGGTTCAACTGCACGGGAAAGACCAGCCTGATTGTGAGCAGCATAATCCTATGGGCTAGGATCCTAGATTGAATAAAAATGATACAAAGATAAAGTGAAAATGAGCTAAGTACCAGCTATCTACTGTATCTCTCTGCTCCCTGACTGTGAGCGCAATGTAACCATCAGTCTTGTGGTCCCTGATCCACACCATCCTCCCACAAACCACTGTGATCCAAAGTAAACCCTTCCTGCCTCAATTGCTTTTGTCAGATACTGTGTCACCATGATGAGAAGGAGTCCCTAATACTGTGGCTGACTTGATCTGTATTTTCTTGCTCCCCCTAAATAGAAACCAATTGCTCCCAAGACATTGTGAACACACTTCCCACTTTAAATGGCATCTTCCAGAAAGCCAAAATATACCCTTCTGGTTTTCTAGCTCAGATCCCATAGAGGAACAAGAGTGAATCAGAGCTAAGCCTTTTATGGAAAAGGAATTCATCGAATTCACATAGGTACGATATTACCAACTGTGGTCAACAACCCCACTTGACATAGGGAAGAGCCATGGTGCCTACTTTGTAGTAGAAACCAAAGCTCAAAAGATTTAGTGTGCTCAGTTCCTCTCCAGGAAGAAATGAGCAGACACTTGAAACCAGTCCCATGATTTCCACCCCCAGCTTTTTCCACCCACCTCAGCACCTATATATGGAAAACAGATCTAAGCAAGATCTTCATCTCTGGGGTGATTCTCCTTAGTCCAAATGCATGTGGACTGGTACGTGCGATAAAATTACATTTTAAAACACATGGCAACAATGCAGTTCAAACACGTAGTTGACCTATGCTGTAACATCAAGAAAATACCTTTCTTAGGGAAAAGAGTTCCCTGAAAGACTGAGGACCAAAAGCTATGACCCCAAGGTCAGCGGTATCATCATCATCATCATCATCATCATCATCATCATCACCATCACCATCATCATCACCATCACCATCACCATCACCATCAGCAGCAACAACAACAGCAACTAGAAACTTTTAAAAATAATTAAGTCTCGGGTCTTGCCCTGCTGGATCAGAAGCCACACTTTAATAAGGTCAGGCAATTCACACATGCATTACTGTTTGAGAAAAAAAAACTGCCCTTGGCTCTTTAAAGCTTGACAACGTTTCCCCCAATTATCCCCCAATTACTCACTCTCTCACCCCCTTCCCAACACTCCAGTAATTTTATATAGGATTCCCGTGCCTTTATACAGAACACGATGCCCTGCCTGTGGTCAGGCTCCCTGAATTATTGATATAATGGATACTTAAAACTCAGTTCGGTGCTACACCCTAGCCACAGAGCACGTGAGTAGATTGGTTTCCACAAGTTTAATCAATAATTTAATCTGTAGCTCTAAACCTTGGATGCAGGTGAGAGCCACTTGGGGAGTATTTAAAAATACTGATGTTCTGCGTCCACCTAAATTCAGTTGAATCAGATTCTCATGTGCCATTAGAGTTGAAAGTCTGACCTCACCTGTCAATTACACCACACTGTACATAGCAGATGCTCAGTAAGTACCTTGAGAATCAATGCATTTTATTTTAAACCATATCATTTACTTAGAGTAACAGTTCCTCTCCCCTGACAACCCAACTACAATGAGATTGCTAACCTAAGTTAGCTGGTACAGACTGCAAGACATGACAGCAATGGCCCACATCAACAGTAGAAACTAGGGGCAGACAGTAGGAGCACAGGTGGAAGCTTTCAGGTTGACTTTTTTCCAATAATTTATTTTTTTTTATTCATTTTACATTCAGATTACAGCTCTTCCCTCTTCATCTCCCACTTCTACCCTTATAAATCTCTGCCCCTATTACCCTTCCTCTCCTTTGGGTACCACCCCATCCTGGGACATCTACTTAGTCCCAGCAATACTAAGGACATCCTCTCCCACTGAGGCCCAACCAGGCAGTTCAGGTAGGAGAAGGGGATCCAATGGCAGCCAACAGACACAAAGACAGCCCCTGATCCAATTGTTAGAAGACCCACATGAAGACCAAGCTGCATCTGCTATATATGTCACACTAGGTCCAGCCCCTGATCTTTGTTGGTGGTTCATGGCCTGTGAGTTCCCATGGGCCCCAGCTGGTTGGCTCCGCAGGTCTTCTGTGGGGTTCGTGACCTTCCCGACTCACTCAGTTCTATCTCCCACTCTTCCACAAGACTCTCTGAACTCCACGTGACACTTGGCTTTCGATCTCTGCTCTGCTTCCAGCTGCTGTTGAATGAGACAGTTTGCTAGGCTCCTGTCTGCAAGCATAGCAGAGTATCATTTAATAGTGTCAGGGGTTGGCTCTCTCCCATAGGATGGGTCTCAAGTTGGGGCAGTCATTGGTTGGCCATTTTCCCAGTCCCTGCTCCATCTCTATCCCTGTACATCTTGTAGGCAGGGCAAATTTTGAGTTGAAGGTTTTGTGGGTGGGTTGATGTCCTCCTCCTCCCTCTACTGGAAGTCCTGCCTGGCTACAAGAGGTGGTCACTTCAGTCTCTATATCCCTCATTAGTAGGAATCTCAGCTAGGGTTACCCCCCATAGACTCCCTGTAGCCTCCTCTGTTCCAAGCTTCCAGCTAGTCCCAGAGATGCCCCCAAACAATTTCCATTTTCACTCCCGGCCCTCTCCCAATCCCTCCCCCAATACCTGATCTTCATCCCCATTCCCCTCCTCACCCTTCTCTCACCCAGTTTCCTCTCTCCATCAACTTCCAATGGCTATTTTGTTTCCCCTTCTGAGGGAGATACACAAGCCCTCCTTTGGGCCTTCCTTATTACCCAGTTTCTTTGGGTCTGTGGATTACAGGATGGTTGTCCTACATTTTATGGCTAATGTCCACTTTTAAGTGAGTACCTGGCATATGTGTCTTTCTGGGTCTAGGTTACCTCACTCAAGATGATATTCTTAAGTTCCATCCATTTGCCTGCAAATTTCATGTCTTTGTTCTTAATAGCTGAATAGAATTTCATTTAGATGTTCCACAACTTCTTTATCTGTGGGGTGGTGGGCTGTGAGAAGCAGCTGGGTGCTTGGTTGAGCACAAGCTTGGAACCCCAGAACCTTACTGGATGGCAGGAGTTCAGCTCTGCTCCCAGGCCCTGGTTCTTTTCATTTAGCTTCAGCCCTCCAACAAACACTCCCACAGAGAGGTCTATGGCCAACAGTCACAAGGAACAGGCCGCAGGCCCAAGAGAGATTTACATACTAATGAGGTACCAGAGGGTGGAGCCAATTAAGCATTCTTCTTCAGCCCCCCTCCCTCCCTATTCTCCCAATTTAACTCAGGTCTGCCCTGGGTTTTTTTTTTTTTTTTTTTTTTGGGGGGGGGGGGTGCATCCAGATCCATCCACCATCTGCCATGACATTAAAGCCTGTAAAAACCCATGGACTTTCTCTCATGTCATTGGGGCTACACCATGAGGAGTTGTAGAGAGGCCTATAGTGAGTCGCTGTGCCTAGCCTCCAGCCGTGGAGGAACGCTCTCAGCGTTTCCAGACACATTACCTACATTTATCCATTCTTCAGTTGAGGGACATCTGAGTTGTTTGCAGTTTCTGGATATTATGAAAAAGCTGCTATAATTAAGCAAATGTCCCTGTAGTATCATGGAGCATGTTTTGGGTGTATGCCCAGCAGTATAGCTGGGTCCTGGGGTATACATATTGCCAACTTTCTGAGAAACCATCAAATTGATTTCAAAAGTGGTTGTACAAGTTTGTACTCCCACCAGCAGTGGAAGAGTGTTCCCCTTGATCCACATCCTTACCAGCATGTGCTGATGCTTGAGTTTTTGATCTTAGCCATTTTGACTGGTGTGAGGTGGAATCTCAGTGTCATTTTGATTTGCATTTCCCTAATGACTAAGGATGTTGAACATTTTATTAAGTGCTTCTCTGCCATTCAAGATTCCTATGTTGAAAATTCTCTGTTTAGCTCTGTACCTATATTGAGAATTCTCTGTTTAGCTCTGTACCTCATTTTTTAATTGGGTTGTTTGGTTTGTTGGTATCTAATTTCTTGAGTTTTATATATTTTGGATATTAGTCCCTGTCAGATGTAGGGTTGGTGATGATCTTTTCCCAATCTATAGGCTGCCATTTTGTCTTATGGACAGTGTCCTTAGCCTTACAAAGGCTTTTCAGTCCCACAAGGTTCCATTTATTCAGGTTGACCTCTAATCAGAGCTGCAATTGTTCTTTAAAAGCCTTTGCATCCCCAAAGCCACTGTTGCTTTGTAAAACATCATGGCATTTTCTCCAAGTTTCTGATCGAGAAATACATGCTGATGGCTTAACTAATGTAGTGGCAAATCTCCAACCCAAATAAGACCAGTCAAAGAAAACACAACTCAATAATTATGGATATAAACTGCACACCTAGATCGGGCAGATTTATCATTACACTACTCTATTCCCCAGCTATGAGATCCCTTATAACTTGTGGTTTTTCCAGGCCACGTCCTTCTCCTCCATTGTCCTTCCACCTCCTGCTCCTCCGTCAACTTCCTCTCCTTACTCCTCCCACCTTAGCTCCTCCCAACTTGTGGGAAAAATATCCCACTACAAACTAATGCTCTCTGAGCCTTCAAACCATTGTCTGTGTGGTGTTACAGTTCTACCACTAAGAAGTAGATCCTCCTCCCTACATTTTGAATCTGGGTTTTGACTTATTGCAGTGCAATAAAAGTGATGGTATGTCCGTTCCAAAATGGGATTCAGGAGGCCTTGGATACCCCTGTGCTTTTGGACTCCTTCATAGCTATGAAAACAAATCTGAGTTAGCCCACATACAAGAGACAGCAGATGTTCCAACATTACCTGTGCAAATCCTTCCAAGGTGAGCAGGGCTTCACAAGTAACACACAACTGACTAGAGTCATAAGAACCCAGATGATGGGGTGCTTCATTTGAAGCTAAACTTTAGAGTGGTTTGGAATATAGTCTTATTCACTTAGGTCAAAGCAAAGAACTGATTGGCCAGTTCATTTAAGGTCAGAATGGCTGAATTTAGTAATGAGGTCATCTTCTCTTTTCCATATTAGGAAAAAATCTGTTTTTATAAGAATAAGAAGTCTCTTCATTTGTCCTCTCAAGAAGTGTGTGTGTGTGTGTGTGTGTGTGTGTGTGTTATATGTGTGTGGTGTGTGTGTGTGTGTGTGTGTGTGTGTGTGTGTGTGTTATATGTGTGTGGTGTGTGTGTGTGTGTGTGTGTTATGTGTGTGGTGTGTGTGTATGTTATGTATGTGGTATGTGTGTTATGTGTGGTGTGTGTGTGGTATGTGTGGTATGTGTGTGTATGTGTGTGTTATGTGTGTGTTATGTGTGGTGTGTGTGTGTGTGTATGTGTGTGTGTGTGTGTTATGTGTGTGGTGTGTGTGTGTTATGTATGGTATGTATGTGTGTGTGTTTGTGTGTGTGTTATGTGTGGTGTGTGTGTGTATGTGTGTGTGTGTTATGTGTGGTGTGTGTGTGTGTTATGTGTGGTGTGTGTGTGTGTTATGTGTGGTGTGTGTGTGTGTGTTATGTATGGTGTGTGTGTGTGTGTGTGTGTGTGTGTGTGTGTTATGTACAGAGTGCAGGGGGCGGTGAGACAAGGTCTCACTATATTGCCCTGGCTGCTGTCCTGGAATTCATTATTCAGAACAGGCTGGCCTCAAACTCACAGAGATTCATTTGCTATGCCTCCCCAGTGCTGGGATTAAAAATATATGCCTCTGTGCTTAGCTTCAGGAAGTATTTGTATCATCAATACATAAATGCATCATTTTGTTGGTTAAGATCATCACCTTGTCAGCGGAACACAAAGCACTGAGTAGCCCAGCTGCTGTTTGTTACTGTCTGTCATCTTTACGACTATTAAGTTGACTTGACCTTGCTGCCCTGACCTGCTTCTTCAGTCTGCCAAGACAAGCACAGAGGCCCCATCAACAGCATCTTCATGATATTCAAATCAGGTAATTTGGTCCAACTCATATTCAAGTCATGAACCAGATTTTACCTACTAATACAAAGCCATAAGCCCTTATTTAGCTCAAGGATTGTAGAGCTATACTCTGTGAACTGTGACCTGAACCCTTGCAGTTTGCTATGGGAACACACTGTAGATTTTCTTGGGTGATCCTGTAGATTAACTGTAGGTTAGGTAAATATACCACAAGAAGTCTTTGTTTCTTTCTATTTTATGAACGGATATTATTTGCCATTTTTTGGATGTCATGAAGGTGCTGAGACAGGGCTACGACACCTGCTGCAAGATAGTGCCTTCTAGATGTGGCAGAAAAGCTGTACCAATGAAATTGCACCAATATAGTTGCCTAAAGAAGATCTGCATAATGAGAACACCCATTGACATAACAGGGTGGTTAAAGGAAGAAATTTCACAAAGCTTCAGCCATGGGTGAAAGTCTACAGGCAGCCAATGGTTGCTAAGAGAAGATCAGTTTCTTTAGGGACAGAATCGTAACAGGTTATCCAGTTCCAAGTGGTCAGCCCTAAGCATATGTATTTACAACCGACAATGAATAGATTCAGTAGGGTGTGTGTGTGTGTGTGTTAAAAATAATTAAAGAAGGGGACACAAATTTGAGAAGGAGAGGTAGCATAAGAAGAACGTGAAGGGGTTAGGGAGAGGTGGAAATGATATAAATACCATAGTCATATATGGAATTTTAAAAACTAAAGAATTTAAATAAGAAAGAAGACAGTGTTAAGAGCACATTTGGGGAATAAGAATTGGCCAAGACATTGACTGTAGTCACATTAATAAGGTAGGCAAGGTATCCATGACACACGCCTATAATTTCATCATGCCAGAGACTAGGCAGGAAGATCATGAACACAAGTTCAGCCTGGAGAACCCAACAGAAGCCTATCTCAAAACAAACACAGAACAAAGAATTCCTAATACAAGTATTCAGTAATCTCAAAAGAGTGGAACCAAATGCTTTTACAGCTAAGTGATGAGTAATGGTCCCAGTATTTAATACTTCTAGTATGCAGAGATGCAGCATGGGAAATAGCTTTAACAGGGAAAGCAGAACTAATGGTGCCATTTTCTAAAGCAAGTTTGATGTTGCCATCACATAGAATTTACACTAGAAGTCATCAGAATCCATTTCTGTGATGCTTTACCCTTGACCCTGTGTCATGCCATCCTTCTTCCACACCTGAGAATGGTAGAGTTCGAAGAAATGTGTCTAAGAGATCTGTGAATAAGTTGAATTCAAATGGATCCACATCCCTCACCTCAACCCTAAGGAAGGGAGTGCATCTTACACCTTGGTTTCTTTATGGTTGACCAAAGCAACTTAAGGGAGAAACATTATTTAACTCAAAATTTGAGGTATAGTTCATCTTCACAGAGGTGGGTGTGTCAAGGCAGAAGGAGCTTGAGGCAGGGAATCACACTGCAGCTACAGCAAAAGGGAGTGAATGATGAATAGATAATGTGTGCAGGTTTACACACACACACACACACACACACACACACACACACACACACACACACCTGCCTCCTTTGGAGACTTCAGGAAAACATGAAAGACAGAAATTTCCAAGAAAGACTGTTCATTGGAGTTCTCATCCATTTAACTCCAGTCCTGTTAAGAAAAATTCCAGTCAGAAAACAAAGTATGAATTTTTTTTCTGGGACAGAAAGAGCTGGGGATGCAAGAAAATAGCAGCAGCCAGTGATCGGGGGCAGATGACAGTGCTGCACACACACACACAGAGAGAGAGAGAGAAAGAGAGAGAGAGAGAGAGAGAGAGAGAGAGAGAGAGAGAGAGACAGAGACAGAGACAGAGACAGAGACAGAGAGAGAGAGAGAGAGAGAGAGAGAGAGAGAGAAGAGCAGAAAGGGCAGCAAATGGTTGTTCCTTCCTGCATTACCCCAGCAGACATGGGCAGTGCTTATTATGGGTCCCAATACCTGGGAGGGAGATGTGAATTTTAGTCTGGACTCAAAGAAGCATGGAATGTAACCCCAGTTAACATTTGGAGAAGTGCCCAAACACACTTCTTGTAAGATAGCCAGTTAGACATTAGCAGGCTTAAAGGTTACTGGGGATGGAAGTTTCCCACATAATCAGCAGCTTGTAAAATTAGGAACTGGAACAATGGAATTCTGGTTGCTGTTAAAAGATGGGACCCAAGAAGGCCCGAGGCATGGCACATTGAACAACCGGCCTGAAAGAATATAAGATTACTATCTAGAGCTGGGCATGTTGGCATACGATTGCCATTTCAGCATTTGGGAAATAGAGGCAGGAGGATTGAGAGTTCAAAGCCAGCTTCAGACGCATAGGGAATTTGAGGCCAATGAAACTTTGTCATAAAACAATGCCACCATCTAACCAGAGTTTTGCTGGTAAAGAACAAAGACATATGGTTGTCCCCAGTTAAGAATTAATTCTGTGGGTTTGTCAATCACATAAGCAAGAAAATGACCTTCAGGGGAAGCTCTGTATTCTAGAGACTTTAGAAATATCAAACCTACTTAAAGTACAGATGAACATAGTAGTTTCTTTGGCCATTGCCCAGCCCCAGTCCCTAGGTTATTGTCCTCTGCAACGATGCCTTTGGCCATTGCCCACTATCCCCTAGAGAGTGCTGTCCCCCTCTGTGATCTTCATCACCATTGCTTCTTCACGCCCTATGAGAGTGCTTCACTTTACTCTCTGATAAACACCCAGCATCTCCCTCGCTGTGTTCTTTGTGTCTCACCCAAGTTCTTTTGATGCAAAAAAAAAAAAAAAAAAAATAGTGAGCCAAGAGCAGGTCAGCTCAGAGTGTGACCCAAGCTTCTGCAGAAAGAACATTTTGCAATCTGTGTCTATAGCAGCCCTGGGTTAAGAACCTGTCACCAAATTGCTGGGCTGTGGTTACCCAGTGATCCATCAGTGATGGTCGATAGGGAACTCACAAGAAGAAACATGGGCATTGGTGAACCTGACAGCAGTCTATAGTGGGGAAGACTGAAAGAGGGAATTGGTGAAATCAGAGACGGGCTTGGAAGGGAGGCCTGGCTTCGCTGGCTACTTCTTTAGAAGCAGAGAAGATAGGTGAGAAAGTGGACGGTCTGACTAGAATGAGATTCACAAGATGTTGCCGTGACACACGTGTCAAAGCCAGAATAAGAAGCTTCATTTCCCGACAGTTTCACGTAAGGCAGCCAGAGGGGAAGCCAAAGGCTGACATAAACTGCTCTGATCTCAGACATCTGAGGATGGGATCGGCAGGCTCTGCAGGCTGTACTTATTTTAAAACCAGTGGCTGTCAACATGCTCCATGCTAAAAATACGTCTCCATCTTATAGACCAGAAAATACTGAAGTTGTAGGGTGTTTCCACCTCTGCCTCCTACTTAAGTGTCAATTCAAAGGTGAACGCTATAATTAGTCCTTTTCAAATGATCTTGATTTTCTTCCGTCTTCCAAATGCCGGGATATAAAATCTGTTGACGAGAACTTGCCTCCCTCTCAAAAAGAAATGTTTTTAAAACCTTGTCAGCTAATTATATCCTTTAGTTGGGTAAATCTTAGTTGCTTTCCTTTTATGAAGAGTCCCTCTTCCTCTTTCTGAGGTACAGAAGCAGACAGTCATGTCCTGCATTTTCCACCCAGCTCTGATCTCTAGGGTCTTCAAATAGATTCCCTGTCCAAAAAAAGAGCATTGTTTATCTTTACTTCTTTATACACATCTTCAGCCCCACCCTGAAGGCAGATACAAGACCACACTGCACACAAAGCAGAGTGTGCTATCAATAACCTCACAAAAGACCCGAGCTAACCTGAAGGAGCAGCTACTCACAACTCAGCACAGTCCTTACCTCAGTCCTTTCCAGCAGGGACTTGAGACCTCCTAGAGAGAGATCTGCCCTTCATGCTCCTTTCTGACCCATCTGTCTTCGGTGGAGAGCTAAACAGCAGGTATTTTATCACATTTTCTATTATAATGACATTAGCAGTGGACACTTTAGAATTTTGATTCTAAACACCCACCATGAACATCAAGAAGGATCCTGTCCTCTCGCCAACACTTACTGAAGTGACTGAATGGGGAGCACAACTAGGGAGGATTCTGACACTACAAGCTGGAATTGTAGGAAAGAACACTTTGGCCAATTAGCAGGGGCCTGACAGTAGCCAGAGCCATTCTGGTATTTGCAGACCTACTCAAATAGCTATCTCAAAGCCAGCCAGCGCTAGAATGTATACAGGCCCAGTGTACAGGATCTAGATGACCATCCCAGGTCTGTGATTGACCTCTGTTATTTTGGACAGCTCCTTGCTTTGTTTGCTTCTTCAGTGAAGCACTGTACTGAGGTCAATCTCTCTCTGGTGCTTGAAGATGGATAGATCACTTTAATCATATACAGAACTCGTTCAAGGAAAAGCACTACATAAACCCCAAGCTTTGGTACAGCTATTGTCTGGATTACCTCACTGAGGAAATGTATCTTTCAGGTTGTTGGATTTCTTTGATTGGATTTCAGTTCCTCTAAAGTAGATCCATCAACAAGAATTCTATACAGGGGCTGGAGAGATGGCTCAGCAGTTAAGAGCACTGACTGTTCTTCCAGAGGTCCTGGGTTCAATTCCCAGCAACCACATGGTGGCTCACAACCATCTATAATGGGATCCGATGCCCTCTTCTAGTGTGTCTGAAGACAGCTACAGTGTCTCATATAAAAATGAATGAATAAATAAATAAATAAATAAATAAAATCTTTAAAAAAAAGAGAGAGAATCCTATACAGGCCTACCCTGTAATTGGAGAGTTTAGCATGCTAACAACACTGAGTCAAACCCTGACATGCTGAAAAAGAACCCTTGAGGTCTAAGAATCGCCCACAAACCACACAAACACGGGTCTCAGTCAGACAGGAATGGCTTATTGAAGACACACCCTATGACTAATAAATCAGGGCCATTGCTCAGCATTTGGAGTCTGAGGCAATGGCCACAAACATCTTTCTCTATCAGCTTATGAAGGCTAAAACCACAAAAAAAAACCCACAGTGAGTTCATAGGCAGGTGCAGGAAGGGTTGCCTAGTGGTCAGCTACGACTCACACCATTTTAGACATAACAGTTCCTGTTGACCTTTAATTTGATGAATCCTATGTAAAGCTTTGTGGAATTTCTTAAGATTAACAAACCTCATACAGAACATAACGGGACATGTGATCAGCATGACCTTGCTCCAAGTCAAGTCATTTCTCTGTGTCAATGACTGGCAGGGATATTACACCAACAATATGAAATAGCTGGCAGGCATGGAACAAAATGGCTACAGCTATGCTGGGGGAGGGGGGGGCAGGTCTCAACAGAACAAGAGTCTGAGGTGTGCTTTTTCTCACCTGTTGACAGGAAATGGCTTTTACATTCATGGGCAAAGTTGGCAGAGCCCAATACCCATTTCCATGCCCACTTCATTGTTAGCACCAAACAAAAGACACCATGGGTGAACATTAGCCTCAAAGTAGCAAATATAGAAAAAGGTAGAGAGGCACCATAGAGACGAAGCACACAGCTGCATCAACCCTAAAACACATGGAAAAGTAACATGCTTACATAACAAACACACACACCCAGTGGTCCTTTGGCGGCTTCAGGAGTCAGGAAGTTGGGTTAGTAGGGCACCTACTAGTCCGCCACGCAGACTAGGCTTCTAATAAGCAGCCGTTTAAATACATTGAAATGTGACTTCACCCTTAGCTTAGCCACTTCAAGAAGACTAGCCTCCCTCAAGTGAGAGGGTGGTTGTGTAAATGCCTTCTGATGAAAGTTCTGAGTCAGCTGACCTACCTCAACCTTAGTGAGCTACAAGTGTGGTGCCTGTATCACCATTCTTACCGACTCTGAAGAGCTCACTCTTGCTTGCAAACAACCTTTCCAGTTGCTTCGAGGTTTCCATCTTTTCCACACAGCTTTCTCATCTGATTGTAAAGTGTCTCCTGAATATAGTCAATCAGTGTGGTTGGATCTGGAAATTTCTAGAAAGCAATCCTTTAGGCACCTATCAGAAATATCTTAATTAAGTTAACTGGGGTGAGAAGACCCTCTTGTGAAAGTGAGTGCCATCAGTTCCTGGGCTGAGATCCTGAGGCGCACACAAAGAAGAAAGCCGTCTTATAAGAGTCCATGATTCACCAAAGAAGGATACCCTGGACTCAAATAGTATGTAAATGAAAAAAGTGGTTTATTCTGCAGAAGTCCAGCATGCTGGCATCTCCCATTACCAAGATAGAGAGACAACCAAGTGAGCTTGCAGGCCAGATTTAAAGCACATTAGGAGATTCCAGGGTAGGTGACCTTTGTCTTACTCCATCTCTAGGGGAATGGGGGCTGGGAACTATTGCTGAGGAAGACACTGCTGCTGACCCATTGTCCTTGCCTCAGTCCAGGTGACAGGGCAGCTTCTGAGGGCAGGACTTGCCTGGACTTGCCCAGTTCTTGGAAACAGAGATTTAGGCCTTGCCTCTTGAACTGCCAATTTGAAGCCTGTAATGGAGTCTGCCTAGCCTTCTCAATTTAAACAGAAATGTTCATCACTCTCTGCTCCTGACTGTGGAGGTAATGAGACCAACCTCTCAAGATCCTGCTACCATGAGTTCCCCACCATGATTGGTTGATTCCCTCAAGTCATAAGCCAGAAGAAACACATCTTTCCTTAAATTGCTTCTGTCAGGTAGTTTATCACACCAACAAGAAAAGTAATGACTACAGTTGGCAAATACTGGATCTGTTTTGGGTGGTGTGGGACCTTTTGGATATAGGGCCTGCAAAACCCTGACCCTCGGTCAGTGGCACTTACTTCGAGACACCTCCTAGTGAGACACCGAGATGCAGATCAACGCAAAAGCAAAAGTTTATTTTCTGGCGTGTCGGGGCAGCTCAGAACAGACCACTCCAGACCACACGGTTCGGGGGTGGGGGGAGGTTTATTCAGGAGATAGGACAAAGGTGGGGAGAAGAAGATGGAAGAAGACGGAAGAAGAGAGGAAAAAGAGAAGTAGAGGCCAGCCATGACCACGTGGAGAGAGAGAAAGAGAAGGGAGAGTAGGGAGGGGGACAGAGAAGCAAGAGGCAAGAGAGAGTAAGAGGGTTAGAGAGAGAGGAGGGGGCAAGCAGCCCCTTTTATAGTGGGCCAGGCCTACCTGGCTGTTGCCAGGTAACTGTGGGGAGGAGCATACCTGGCTGTTGCCAGGTAACTGTGGAAGTGGAGTTTAGACAGAATACTAACAGGGGTCAACCCTCAGTCAGTTGAAGGTGACCCTGAATGGCTATTACAAGCAGTTTTTATACTTTTTAGGGGCACAGGTTACATAAGCAAGGTTACAGTTCAAACTTACTGGCTAAGCATATTGACCTTTAAATCTATTGGCTAGCAAGCATGCATGTATTTGAACTCTACCTGGGGCTTTCCAGAGGGTGAGGTGACTATCAGTCAGTACATTCTGAGAAGTTTTTACTCAAGAATGATCCTGTGGGTGGAGAATGGAACTTGGCCTAGCCTTGACCCGAGGCAGGTGGGTGTGTAAGGCTAGCCAAAGCCCCTAGAGCTCTTCATTTTTTTACATGGGTCACAGTTGAGGTCAATTACTTATCAATTTTACTGATTATTGCTATATAAGAAAAAAATACTAACTTACTGAGCTTATGCGTCAGCTACCCTTAAGGAGGTGTCAAAATGTATATTCAGAATTTTTTTTTGACTGCTTCCACAGACTCCTCAGTCCAGACCCAGTATGTAAGCTTTTTTATCATGTGTGGCTTGACTGGTTACAGCCCTCGGTTTTTCAAACATTGCCTAAGCACTGCTATGAAGACATTTTGTTGACTTTAAGTAAGAGATAAAATGTATCTGACCATTCCACTGAAAGGCTTTCAAAGAAAAGCTGAAACTTAAAGGGCAAAGTAATGGTGTCTATGAATAAAGGTCTCGCCCTTGGTCATGGGCTCCAGGCCATGCTTTGATCTTTGTTTTTTAACTTTTTAAATGTATACTAGTGCTTATTCCTGCCTGTATTCATGTGTACCACATGCATGCATGGTGTCCTATGAGATCACATTATCTTGGACCTCTAGAAATGGAGTTACAGGTGGTCGTGAGCCACCATGATCTAATCTTTACGACTTGTCTTTGAATTTTAGAAGTGTTTAGACAGCACCAAGTTGAATGTATAGAGAGATGGATACAGATATATAGAAACATGTATAGTTATATATATATATCATATACTCACACCAGGGCCTCATAATCACACGCTCATACCAGACTCTGAAGCGATGTCAGGACTGATTTATACAAAGCCTGAGTCATGCTGTAAAGAGCTAGATATTTTATTTCTTAACTTCCACATCTAACAAACACAGAGTTCCCTAAGATAGGAAATTCTATCTTCATTTAAAAATGCTGATGAACCCCATAACAGTAAACTGAATCCCAATAAGGTGAGTTTCTCTTTGATTAAAGGGAGAGATAATAACCTCAGAAAATAAGAACTGAGTTACATTCACTTCCTGTACAGTTTCCCCATCTTACCTCCATTTCCAAAGCCCCCTGCAGTGATCTGTCAGGCAAAGTTCACTTGAAGAACGAGTGATTGTTCATGAATCCTCATAAAGATGACTAAATCTATTGTCCTGCCAATCATCCGGCTACAAGGTTTTTGTGGATGTCCACCACCTCAGTCACTTCCTTGACTGACTAGATAAGTCATTGTCTTCAAGAGCTTCCTTTGTGGTTGGAGAAACAAACACAGGAACAAATAAAACCACTCTAACAAATGTGAACAACAAATTATGTCAGAGCCTGGTAAGGGCTATGAAGAAAAAGGTGAAACCGGCCATAGGGTAGGAGCAATGAGAGGCTGGTAAGCATGGGGCCATGGCCATGCCTCCCCAGCATATCTGATCTCCTCTATTCAAGGAAGCTAAAGTGGAGTCAGACCAGATTAATGCTTGGATGAGAGGGAATGGTGTAGGCCTTTCTGAGAAGCTGTAACCCGAAAATAAGGTAATAGCCTATTGTGAATCTATCTTCTCTCTGGGAATAGACTTACTTTCTCCTCCCTTGAAGTCAGATTGGTCACATGGCCTGCTCTCTCCATAGAACCTTAGTGTTGTGGTGCAGATTTAACAAGCATTCCCTTTGGGGAGAGGGGCTCATTGTCACGCTGTCCCCAGGATCCTGTGACCATCAGTACATGGGGGAGCCTGGGCTAGTCTTCTGGGTCACAACAAATGCTTGGCTAGTCCCCCTATGTCTGGCTTAATGATCCAACAACCATCAACTCCACCAGCTGATGTACATGTGGGTCAACACAGCCCATTGGGACAGAAGGACAGCCTGTCAAGCCACAGGACCTTGAGCTGCTGGTTGTAGTAAACTCATTGTGTGATTTGTTAGGTAACAGATAAACCTTGGACTGTGAGGAAACTGTGTACTCACTTGGGACTTTTCAGATGGTGTATGGAGACATCTACAAAGTCCGTGTTTCACTCTGCTTTCATCTTCCCCAAGCATCCCTAAGTACTGCATGCTATTTCTGACTTACTACGGAGGGATAGTCCTTTATGGTTGGCTGGTGTTTCTGTGTATCTTGCAGGCAGTACAGACTGTCCTTGCTCTGAATAACCTTTTCAAGGATGTTTGTTCAGTGTTTGTTCAGCCTTGAAAGACAGATAGTTCTGTCTGCCCAAGCACAAGCTGGGAGTGCTTTATCAAGCCTAAAAGATGGAGACTCCAAAAGCTCCATGTTCTTATAACACATGCCACCGGCTGTGCACATGTTACCTGGACCATTGTCTCCCCTGGCACAGAAATATTGCCCATATTCAGGCCACTAGCAATGCTGTTAATAATGAAGCCATTTTCTCATACCCAGAAATCTCCAGTTATATGCCAGCCCCCATGAAAGTGTGGCAAGCTAATTTGTTACCCTTTTTACAAGAAGGTAAAACCTGAGACCTTCTGCAGCTCCTGACACCAATTAATCAAGATTCCTGTTTATAAAACTATCAGCCAAACCCATGCAGGGAGATTGCTTAGCATCTGTAACACTCCATTTCTCAGCAAATTACCCTGGAAAAGCACATTTTGTGCCTGTTCCCAGAACCCGAAGGACAGGAGCATCCATACACATCCTTCTTCCTCCTTTAAAAGGGCACAGGACAGAGGCATGAGGCCAAATCCATCTCTTAAATAATGAAAGCAAAGAGAAATGGTAAGCTAGGTGCAGATATGCTCAGAACACAGAGGCTTACCAACAAAAGGAAAGAGTCGTTATCTCCCTCTTCCTGCCTTTCCTCTGCATTTAGCAAGAAGGATGCACAAACTCCATCCTGGAAGCATGTACTCTGAGATCACTGAAACCAGAGAACTTTCTCAGCCTTTATTTTAATCACCCAGGAAGTGCTATCATGATTCTCATCCCGTTGGCTGTCACACACATGGGATTTCTCAGGCTACCAATGTTTGACACAACTCAGACCTCTATTCCCAGGGCAAGAGAGATATACACATTTGTTCCCAAGTCTCAGTGTCTTCAATTCAGCCATTTCTAACAGAAAGTTTTAACTGTAAATTAAAACTCCTCCAGAGGTTTTGTGGGATGACCCAGTGCTATCAGGCAGTGGAGAGAGGTTACGGAAGCAGGAAGGATGGCAAATCTCCCTCAGCCCAACAGCTCAAAGCCCGCTGATGTCCTACAGATTAGTATATTTCACATAAGGATCCCAGATGCTCCCTAAGAGGGTTTCCAGGCAATGTCCTTGTCTTCTGTCTCGGGGTATATGTCCAGGAGCCCAAGTCTTTTTACCCAGGATGCTCAGATCCCACAGGACATGGCCTCTTATCAGCCAGAAGGTACTAGTTGCCCTAAGTAAACATGAAGCCTTGGCTTAGTAAATAGCCTAGCAAAGAGTTTTAAAAATGATGATTTACAAAAATGCTGTGACCAATTAAATTAGACTCTCATGGGGCAAGGGGTATAGTATGGACTCTACAACTTAAAAAAAAAAAAAAAAAAAAAAAAAACCAACTTAACTGATTGCAATGTGCAGCCAGGAGTAAAACGTTATTAAGACACAGCCCTGGATGTGTAAATATCAAATCTAAAGGTTTTTTTCCTAGAATTTATTCCACTTGAGAGATGGGGGATTAATGGAGACTGATATATGTGGCTGTATATAATCAATTGTCATTAGCTCATTCATTCAAGTAAGCACTTGTTGATCCCTTGTGTCAGCTTCTTCCCTTAGGAGGCCACAGTACAGAGGGGAAACCACAGACTTATAGTTTTAAAGCCACAGAGGAAGACGTGCAGAATGCTACAAGAGCAGAGTGGAGGCCCCTCGGGCATCAAGGGAGCACCTGTCAGTCTCCCCCTGCCTAGGTCAGGGCTTGCCCCTGTCCTGTGCTCCCAATCACCCTGAACTTGTGATTTTGAACCTGGGTACCAACCAAATCATTCACAATCATTTACCAAGACAACCAGTACTCTCAATAACTCTTAGGAACGCCTGAATAGCAATAGCACTTTCCTCCCTGATCTAAATCAGAGATCTCCAGAAAGAACAGGAAAAAACAACTAACATTCTTGAACCCTAAGGTTACTGGGAAATCAGGAAATGACACATGAGAAACGGAGCTTAGGCTGGAGAACTGGCTGATGCGACAGGCCTGGCATAATCCATGTGCAACCACAGCAGAAGCTTCTGTGGAAAAATATTTGATGGGAGCACAGCTGCCCTGACCACATGGAGAACCATAGCAGAAGACAAGACCTTGTTAGTACCTAATGTCATCAATGAGAAGACGGGCGACCCACACTTGGAAGACAGTGGAGCTGTCTCAGCCATGTGATCAAGAAGTCTCTCTCTCTCTCTCTCTCTCTCTCTCTCTCTCTCTCTCTCTCTCTCTCTCCCCCCTTTCTTCCTTCCTCCCCCCTCCTGCTATTCTTTTCATGTATTATAAGGAAGAACCTACCACAAAGCGATCCATCCGTACATGCCCATTTTTTTGCTTCTCTGGAATGAACACTGCATTCTTCTTCCTGTGCTATGAAGAAGGGGAAATAATACTGGATTGGAATATCAGTCATACCCTGATAGCTGAATGGCCTTAGGAAAGCCATTGAATCTCTCCAGAGACTTGGTCTATAAATAAGAACAGTGGCCACAGTATTGAGGATGAAGTGGTACATAAAAGGCTTCTGGTTCCTCTGTGGGCACATACCAGGCATTCAAAGAGAAGTGCTTCCAAGACTCTGCAGCAAACCTATTCCTGTAGTACCTTTAAATGTACATGTGTGCTATACACATGCACGTGAAGGTGGACACATGCACAGGGGCCCGTGGAAGCTACTGAGCATCCTGCGCCTGCATCTCCACCTTATTCTCTTGAGATGCAGTCTCTCGCTGAACCTGGAACTTACCATTTTTAGGCTAGGCAAGCTGGATCCCAATCTGAGGCAATCTGCCTGGGCACACAACTATACATTTTGAACTTACTATAACACAACTTATCTCTTTTATAAAAGGTCACAAATGAAATCTCTGTGTCTAGTAAACAGTATCCCCCAAATCAAGAACAAGTAGCTATGGAACAATCTCAGGAAACTGACATACCAAGGCCCGGCTCTTTCACACATGGCCAAAGTGCAGCGTGCCTATAATATCCTGTAGTTGTTATATCTACTTAGACTTGCTGGTATTACTACTTTATGCATTTTCAGACTCTTCAGGTACCCCAGGATAGCCTCACATTTACTGCATAACCAAAGGTAACCTTGTTCTTAAGACTCTATTGCCTCTATCTCCCAAGTACTGAGATCACAATTGTGCACTAGTACACCCCGTTTTCTGTGGTCCTGTGGGTAGAACACAGGGCTTCCTGCTAAGCCAGCAATCTACCAACTGCACTATACACGAAAGTCAATGAAGAAGCATCCAAGACAGAGCTGGTGCAGGCCTCTGGCACAATGACACTGGAAGGAATGGAGCCCTCAGGATTCAGGAACACTGAAGAAAAAGGCTGACCTCAAACCATGGGATTTAAATAGACAACTGAGTCAAGGGCTTGCAACCATGTCTTCAAATCTTCTGAGTGGCCCTTCTTTATGCAGAAGGATAAATTCAGACCTCTACTGAGAAAGAGAAGCTCTGAAGGGATCTCACTGTGTCCCCAGAAACAACACTTGTCTATCCCCTTAGAATAATGCAGGTGTTTCTGCTGCCCAGAAGCATGACACAGATGCAAAATTAGGCTTGAGGAGTGCCATTTTCATCTTTGATGGTAACTTTTCCACAAATTGAATTAGGTATTTATGGGAAGAGTACAAGGGGTGGATGTAATCAAAATGTACTATGTGAAGTTATCAAAGAATTATTATGAATATTTTGATTAGGTACTTCCTTCTGACTTCCTTGGCCATATTTCAAACACTGAGCAAATACTGTGTTATCTTACAAACATGGGCTAGTTCACCTTTGGAGATAACAGGGGATACTCAAGTGTCTTCGATAGTCTTGAATCCCAAAATATAAAAAAGAAAAGTCACTAAATATTATAGAGAAAGAAAAGCTAAAAAGGTCTCCTTCTCTCCCCTCCTCCCCCCATTATCATAATCAGTACCATTGTAACTAGTTAGTTTTAAGAAATTAAGAGTACAGGTCACAAAAGCAAACAAACTAGCAAAAACCCAGACACAGCCCATTGTTAATATATTTTAATTTAAAACAAATGTACACATGTAATTACCCAAGCTTTTCCAGTGTGTAGTTAAGACTTCCCATTGTCCTTATAAAAATTTAATGTGTAATGCATTGTTCTAATTGGGAGAGCTAGCTCTTCACCTAAGTCCTTTCTCTGTAACAAAAGGACAGTGGCTGAGGATATCCCCCATAACACCCTACAGTAAGCCTACACTTCCCAGTCTTCTGGGACCTCAGGTAGATCATGTGACTGTTTGGTCAGGTAAGTGCAAGAGGGCCACCTCTGGGCTGACACCTGGAGTTAAGGTTATGGTCCCTCCAGAATTCCTTTCCTGCTTCCAGAACTTAGGATCGCATAACTGTGACCATGAGGACAACACAACCCCTACACATCTACACACCAAGGTCATTTCAACAATAACAAAAGGCTTGGATCACCAATAAAAAACAAAACAAACTTCCACAGGGTAGAACAGGAAATAGACTGCATTCCACCTCCTTTACGCCATGAGATTGCCGTGCATTTCCTTGTTCCACAGCTCCTGTCTTGCTTCCAGAATGTGATCCAATTACAACATCCAGTTTCAATTTGTTCATACAGATAGTAGCCTGGGCAAGAATCTTCCTATAGTACTGTAATGGCTATTCCTGGTTGTCAACTTAACTATATCTGGAATGACCTATACAGTCCAGAATTGGAGGGCTCACTTGTGATCCAGATCTTGAGGCTGGAACAAGTTTCTGATCTGGATCTTGGCATGGAGATCTTGAGGCATAGTGGTTATAAAAAGCTTAGGCCCAGGAAAGGTAGTACACACATTTAATCCCAGGAGACTGAGGCAAGGAGATTTCTGAGTTCAAGGTCAGTCTAGGACAAAGCAAGTCCGAGATCCAGGCATGGAGGTACACACGTTTAATCTGGACCACCCCTTCTGCTGGAGACTTCTATAAGGACATTGGAAGAAGAAAGATTCTCTCTTCGTTGCTGTTCACATTTACATGCTAGCACATCTGTTGGAATCTACTTCTCCAGAAGACCAGCTAAAACAACTAGCCTCGAGGGACTGAGCAACTACTAGATTCTTGGACTTCTCGTCCACAGCTGCCAACTGTTGGGTTAGTTGGACTATAGACTGTAAGTCATCATAATAAATTCCCTCAATATAGAAAGACATTCCATATGTTCTGTGACTCTAGAGTACCCTGGCTAAGACAAGTGTATCTTTCCCTTTGTTTTATTTTAAACAGATGCTGCATCCACATATTTTCTGACAACATTTGGAAGGTAACATTTTTTTATCAAGTCTCTATAATGCATCTGGCTTCATTCTTGTAGGAATAATTTTCTTCATTTTCATATCCATATGTCATTCTTTTAAAGTAGTATTTAATTAAATTATGTAATTATGAAGCTGTACAGGTGACATAAGCATATTGGGAACAGATTGACCCTGGGTGGATGTCAGCTGCTGCATCATTACAAGTCTGCCTCAGAACTTGGTGTCCTAACACACTAACCACTTTGAAAACTCACATTTCCACAGTCAGGGATTTTATAATGGGCTCTGCTAAGTTTCTACTGGGATCAGTGGGACCGCTCGGTTTCAGAAAGTTGGCTGGATATTGACTGGGGCAAAGGGGGATGAAGTAGCACCCAGTAAGTTTCAAGACTATTCAAAGATTCTCAGTGTGCAAGGCACCCTGAGCCCATGTTTAGCTCTGTCACAATGTCACTTCCATCATGTTGTTTAAAGCAAACCAGAGTTGCAACCAGGATCTAAGGGTGGAATTAGTTGTAATTTTTTTTAAATAAAGACTTGTTTTTTCATTTAATGTATGAGTATTTTGCCTGTGTGTTTGTATGTGTATCATATGTATGTCCCATGCTTGTGAAGACCAGAAAAGGGTGCTAGATTCTCTGTAACTGACATTATGTGGTTGTTACTTACCATGTGGGTTCTAGGATTGAAGCCCATGCCCTTTGCAAGAATAGCAGTGCTTTTGACCACTGAGCCATCTACAAACACCCAAACTCTCAAGAAGGGCTTTACCACCCTTCTTGAATCTAGCCCACATATAGGAATAAGTTTGCCAATTTCCTAAGGTCCAAAGCCTTGTAGACCTCAACACAGGTGTGCCCATGTCAACAATACACACTGACTAAGGATCTCACTGATTCAGGGTTTCCTCCACTCCCTACATTTCTCCAGCCTGAGTTTCTTAAAATGTCCCTTTAAAAAACAATCTCGGGCTGGAGAGATGGCTCAGTGGTTAAGAGCACTGGCTGCTCTTCCAGAGGTCCTGAGTTCAATTCCCAGCAACCACATGGTGGCTCACAACCTTCTGTAATGAGATCTGATGCCCTCTTCTGGTATGTCTGAAGACAGCTATAGTGTACTTACATACATCAAATAAATAAATCTTTAAAAAAAAAAAAAAAAAACAATCTCATATCTTTGGTCAACAAACAACTCAAAGAATGGGGAAGAGAGGAAAAGAGCTTGAGAGAAACCTATGAACTGTATCCTGAAGGTGCCAAGAAGACGAATCAGCATCATTTCCAGAGAAAACAGCATCATTTCCAGAGAGAACAGTATTATCCTAGGAAATCCATTAAACAGAAATCATTAGAGAGTTCCAATTATTTACACAGTGATGCTTGTAGAACAAATGGACCACCATTACCTTGTTAAGTCCTAAGTGCACAGGAATGAGATTGCTGCAGCCTTTAGCTGGTCTTCACTAAGTGTTTCTACATCTCCTCGGCCCCTTGAAGTTCTACTAGGGACAGGTGCAAGTCAGCTATTCAGTTAGTTCATGGACTGTGGTACTTCTGATCTGACATAGCTAAAGCTGGTATGCCACTATCTTGGTTAGGGTTTTACTGCTGTCAACAGACACCATGACCAAGGCAACTCTTATAAAGAACAACATTTAATTGGGGCTGGCTTACAAGTTCAGAGAGAGGTTCAATCCATTATCAAGGTGGGAGCATGGCAGCATTCAAAAAGACATGGCACAGGAGGAGGTGAGAATTCCATTTCTTGTTCTGAAGACTGGCTTCCAGGCAGCTAGGACAAGGGTATTAAAGTCCACTCCCACAGTGACACACCTACTCCTTCAAGGCCACAACTCCTAATAGTGCCACTCCCTGGGCCAGCTTATACAAACCATCACAGTAGCAAAGTTTGATATATTGAGCTATTGAAATTTTGAATTTTAACTTACACCTCAGCTCAGGAAAGTCTGTCATTCAGATGTTAGCCCTGGAGACCTGTCATGTACAACAATAACAATTTGGTGTTTGTTTTTATTGTTTGGAGACAGGTAGAATGCATGTGCATGTATCTGTGCATCTGACCAAGCATGAGGGGACATCCAGCAGAACCTAGGAAAAAGAAAACATTTGGGAAGCCATGCCAGAAGGACACTGGGGTGTGAGAGGGACAGAACAGAAAGATTCAAGTTCAAGTGTTAAGAATAGGCCTGGTCAGGACACTAACTCTGAGTGTGGCCTGGTCCTGGTGATGCTTATTTCCCCTTTGTAGAAATCTGAAGCTCCTCTCACACATATCTCTCCCATCTCCTTTTTCTTCCTCTTTTCCACTCTCTCTTTCTATTGTAAATTACCACAGCACCCTCCTACTGCAGCTCACTGTCTTACAGGGTATGATATTACCAGCAGGTTAGCATTGCATAATCGTCCTACAAAGCACTATTACATAAATAAAAACTATTGTGTTTATAGGTTTTGCCAACTGAGTATAAAATGAAACAGAGAAAACCTCCAACCCAGGACACGATTATTGAAATAACACTCAGAGATGGTTTGTCACTACTTTAATAAGCCCTGCCTGACTAAAAACACTTGCTTGTGAGTAAAAGCTGCCAGATACTCAGGGTGGAGAAGAAGAGGCTCAAACTGGTATGCTCATAAAAGCTGGCGGGAAAATATCTGCCTATAAGAGAATACGGTCACATAGTTTCAATCTTCAGTATATGTCCTTTGGCCTTAAATTAAAAGAAAAGAAAAAGGAGGGTCTAAGGATGTAGCCTAGTGATGTAGTGCTTTGCCTAGCATATGCAAAAGCCTGGTCCTGCCCCAGCACTTCATGGGAATGTGTCATGATACCACCTTCAGGGCCTAAAATGGAAGCAATCCAAATACCATCAATAGGAAACTTAGATAGATAGATAGATAGATAGATAGATAGATAGATAGATAGATAGATAGATACATAGATAGAGACATAGATAGAGACATAGAGACATAGAGACATAGAGACATAGATAGATAGATAGATAGATAGATAGATAGATAGATAGATAGATATAGAGATATGTGTATTGTGTGTTTATAATGTACATTTGTGGGATAGTTTGGCTATAGTATACATTTATTAATGACATAGATGAGGAAGAAGATTTGAAGCTTTGTAAGCACTGTGGAGAATCTATGCGCATTTGATGAGAACAGGACACACTCAAACAGAAGCTAGAAGGGAGTCCGGATGTGTGCAGGTTTTGTCAACAGTGATAAAATAGGGGTGCTATTTGTATTTGACAACATTCCAGGGAACAAGAGAAGAAAAGAGAGAAGGTAAACAAAAGGCCCCCAAAATGAAAATACCTAACTAGCCACTGACAAAAATCACCACTAATCTAGTCCCCATTCTCAGAGCTTCCATTTATGTTTGGCACTGAGCTTTCTCAATAAGGATAATGATTAGATCATTTGTAATAGGAAAGCATGCTAATGAGTGCGATTGATTTATTCAGAAAGAGGCTTAATCATTAAGTCTTTCCTCCTACCAAATGGCCTGCATGCCTGCCTTTATCAGATGTTTATGGATTGGGAAAAGTAATTTCAGCCTAACAGAAATGTATCTGGAGTAAGCACTCTGGCTGTGGTCCTGCCACATACCAGCTGTGTGGAGCCAAACTCGTAACTGAGGCTTTCTGGGTCTCAATTTCTTCATGTTCACAATAAAGAGCCATGAGGGGTCCCCTAATACTTATGAAACCAGTAAATCCCATCCTGACTCTAGGAAGTCTGTGCAGCACAAAAGGCTGTGTGTTCACATCAGAAGTAGTCCAAGATTCCTGAGAAAAGGCCCCAGAGAGCATGTCTTTAGGGGTGCCCTGGCCTTATTGGATTAGAAGTTACCACTTATTTATTTAGCAGATGACACTTGCATGGTACTTGTTCCCAAGTGGGCCCTACTGACAAGTATAAACTCATTTCATCCTTATAGTCACCGTGGGGTGAAGGGGATATTACATTCTCAGTTCACAGACGACGACGCTGTGGTGCTGAGCTCTTAATGAGCCCACAGTCACTCAACCAGCAGAGCGAAGACTTAATTCTGAGTAGCACCACTGATCTTGACCATGGTGTGACTCATGCTCCCACTGAGTTGCACCCTTCTGCTCATCTAAGCCCCTTTCCCAACTTTCCAGTGATAAGCTTGCCATTTCATAGGAGAGAAGGGGGGCTGGAATATAAAACCACCCAGAGCATCTTGCCTTGAGGATGCTTAGAATACATCAACTGTTCTCCTCAGCCCTTGGGGTTGCATAAACTTTCATAGGTCCTTCTGGTTCAACATTACCAGAGCCTCCTGTCAATTTCACATTGAGAACAAATCACAAGGGATTTGGAATAAGACTTTTATAAAAAGTGCATGGAGGGTTAAAGAGGTACACCAGCAGCTCAGAGCACTTGTCTTTGCAGGGGACCTAGGTTCATTTCCCAGAACCCACACGGTGGCCCACAATCCTCTGCAACTCCTGTTCCAGCGGATTCAGTGCCCTCCTCTGGCTTCCAAGGGTATCATGCATATACACTACACATACATACGTACATGCAGGAAAAATACTCATACATATAAAATAAAAAAATAAATCTCTAAAGTCATAGAAATATATATAAGCAAGATCAGAAGTCTTCCAGAAAACCATTGCAGCCACACATTCAAGTTCTGCAACCCACAGCTTCCACAGGCAAGCCCTGGCCCACCAAGGCCCTAAGGATTTCCCAGATGTAGCTAGTCCCAAGTGTTTATTCTTACCTCAAACCTAGAGTCAATGCACCAAACATGGACCATGTTCTAATTGCACACATTCTACAAGTGTTCATTTTTGTATGTGTGGTCTCTGATGATTCTTACTCATGGTAGACTCTTCATTGTGTGTTATATAAATATTACATTGTGAGACAATATTAAGTCCCCTTTAACTTTGAAAATCCAGGGCTGCCTGGCTCACCATAACTCTAATAGCATATTATTGATCAGGGACAAATCTTTATGTAACAATAGATTAATTTTCATGAATTCTTAGATACTTGCTCCCATCCAGATCCCAGTATAATCTAGTTATTAATATCTTATCCTCACTTCCACAGGAAATAAATACATAAACAAACACCAGCATGTAAGGTGAAAGGACTGACTGGGAAGCTCATTGTAGTATATGGACTATCACATGATCTCTGTTTTCATATGCAGTCTAAAATTCTGAATTTGGTAGCCTCTTCAGTTTGTGGTATATGCATGTGTGAGCACAGAGATGTAGGTACATTTGTGCATGTGTGTGTGAAGGCCAGAAGCTAAAACTGGGTTCTTCCTCTATAACCCTCCCTGCTACCTGGCTCCAATCAACCCGCTACTATTGATTGATTGATTTGTTTGTTTGTTTGTGAAAGGTTTTCTCATTGAACCTAGAGCTCACCATTTTGGCTAGACTGGCTGTCCAGCAAGCATCCAGAATCTGTCTCTGTTCCCTGAGAGCTGGCACCACCACATGAGTACTGAGAATTCAAACTCAGGTCCTCAAGCTAGCACAGCAAGTGAGTAAAGGTACCCACTGAGCCATCTCCACAGCCATAACTTTTTTTGGGGGGGGGGGGGGGGCGGCGGATTCTCACTGTGTAGCTCACACAGTTGGCCTTGAACTTGAGATCCTTTGAGAGGAAAGCCTCCCGTTTCCCACGATGTCATGGTAACCAGGGATGATCAAGATTATGGTGACGTCAATCTTCTTATACAGACTGTTGAACCAATCCTGTTCTCAGTACCTAAACTCCTCACAGATACATAGCACACTGAGTTCTTAAATCTTCTGTGGCTTCTTTCAGCTCATTAACTACCCTCTGCATGGCATCTGGGGCTTTGGTCTTTTTGCTTTGGTTAGTAGGTAACATCTTATTCATAGCATGAATGTACTTTCTAAAATCTTTATGAAAATTTCATGTCCTGCTATCTCCTCTTGGGTTATGTTGATTGATTTTTTTTTACTCTATGGGTAGATTTTTACTTTTTATTGGGTTCTGAGAGTTAATTCAAGAAAGCAACATACTGAGGCCAGGCAGAAGCCTGAAGATTAGTTTATTTTTACAAAGCTCTTAGCAAGAAGAACACAAAGAGTCATATTAAGAAACACCATTGTTAAAGTTATTGTCCAGTCTCAGGTAGCCCAGGCTGCTTCTAACTTGCCATGCAGTTGAGGGTGACCTTGAACCTCCAATCCTCCTACCTCCACCTCCCAAGTGTAGGGGTTACAATTCTGAAATGGCTAGTATGCTGTACCACTAGATAGCTTTCAGAAGAACCTTCTGTGAGGAATGTAGTCAACTGCAATCCTCCAAATGCCTCCTTTTACAATCAGAGTAGTGTTTACATCAAGGCCATGCTATCTCTGATCAATGGCCACAAAAAGTGAAGGAACCAGAATCAGGAACGGACAACTAGTGAGCCACCTGTGCCCAGACTTTGAGACCCATCAGATTGAGCAAGACCCTCTCTGAACCATTCCATCTGCCTTTCTTGTAGGTCTCCTCTAACAGGGATATGACCTTATCAGTGGAGGGCCTCTCAGTGCCAAACCAGGCTGTGAGGACGGTCCTGGGAACCACTCAGTGGTAGCCACTGAGGACTTCTAAGCATGTGAAATGTGCCGTGCTTCCATGGCTGCATTCTGGAGCACATGCAGGGCATAAAGCCCTTGGGTATGCCTCACATAAGGGACCATAAGGGAAGAGCCAGAGTAACCCTGGGGATGGGGCGGGGATAGGGAATCCCCATTTTAAGTGTTGGCTCCCCACTTTTTAGTCTTGTCATTCTCTCTTGGAATCCCTCCCAGCACAGACATCTGACCACCCCACTCCCAACAACGTAAGCAGGACTGAAGCAGCTGGTGTGTCCCGTTTCACTCTACAGAGTTAAGCCCAGTGGGAGTTCATCTCCTCACTGTTTGGCACAGGCGGCTGAGGAAGACCGAGGTTAAAGTAGCAGGGAACAGGAGATGATTCAGTTCCCTCTCAACCCAGCCATTTCCCCTCCTCTGCTTCCCTAGGGGGGCCACCTTCTCCACCCCAGCACCTCCTTCTTCCCCTTGGCTGACAGTCCTGCTACTCTGTCAGTGACTTTCTGCAAGCCTCCTGTCCTTCATGTCAGCATTCCACGCGCTCTCTCAGTTCTTTTGGCCTTTCCCGATCCTTGTACCTCGCTGAACTTATTTGCTAGCGCCCTTCTCATGCCCTCGGCCCCACTTCATCTGTGTGTGCGCCAGCCTGTCTTATGGTCTCTGCTCTCCTTCTCCCGTGTTTAGTTTTTTGCCCTCTTGTCTGTTTTGACTGATTGCTCTCCAGCGGAATCTCACTTCCCTTCTGCTTATCTAGATTGTCCGACTTTCATTTCCGCCAAGGACAGCTGGCCCTGTGTCTGAAGAGCAGATGTGCCTTTTGGCCTCTTATTTCTCCTTGGCAACTTCCTGTGTTCGCACCCAGCTACACCTTGCCCTATTTCAGTAGGTCTGCAAGTTCCCTGACCTCTCCTACTTTTGTGCCTGCCTCTGCAATGTGAGTGGTGTTGACACGTCCCTTTGTAGGATCCCTATGGAAACTTGGTGAGCTCTTCGGGGCACAACCAGAGTTTAAGATGTTCCCTGGCACAAAGGCGTCATCCAATAAACATTAGTTCTTACTATTATATGGATGGCACTATTAATATTATACTGTTCTGACATTTACATCCACAGGAGTTCCTAAAAAACAGAAAACACAGTCAGCTTCTGGTGGAGGGGCAAGGTGAGGGTACAGGAGGACAGAGTACATGTCCCATGCCAGCTTAGAACCACTAATCCATCCCTTCTACAGACTCTAACAGAATGTTCATGGCCAGCAGGAAGAATATAGTATTCTTCCTTACCAGATAAATGATAAAGTGAAGAACAAAGTAGGTTGTGTAAACACGGACTTGGTAAAAAATTTCTCTAAAACACAGTGAGAGAAAACAAAGCAATTCTCGGTAGGTTGGTACTCCATCTGTTTGTTCCCTTCCAAAACTCCATCAGGATTGCTAAACGCAGTTTGGATTTTGAGAACATCTGGAATCCGCCAAGCACATATTTTAAGCTATGCCATTATAATCTGTATTTCTTGCTACTTAGTCGTTCCTGTTGGCTGACCCCCAATGATGAGTCTGACTAGCTCTGTCAATTCAGTTTCAGACCTCAGAGTATATGGAGAGGGGAGACGGGAGAGGGGAGAGGGGGGAGGGGGAGGGGGGAGGGGAGAGGGGGGAGGGGGGAGGGGGGGAGGGGGGAGGGGGGAGGGGAGAGGGGAGAGGGGAGAGGGGAGAGGGGAGAGGGGAGAGGGGAGAGGGGAGAGGGGAGAGGGGAGAGGGGAGAGGGGAGAGGGGAAAGAGGGGAAAGAGGGGAGAAAGGGGAGAGAGGAGAAGGGAGAGAGTTATATCTTTGTTTTTGATAATAGAAGTAAAAATGTTCAGTTATTAAAATGTTAGAAAATAAAGAAATTTGTAACGAAATCAGTAAGCAGTCATAATTTATCTACTCAGAAATAACTATTTGATATTGTGATGTCTGAAGGGTCAAATGTACATACATATATGTGATTTGATATGTGTGTGTATGTCTGTGTGTGTTCATAATCTATCCACTCAGAAATAGCTACTTGATATTGTGATGTCTGATATTGTGATGTCAACAACCTTAATCACTGAAGAAGTCTAGTAAATCTGCATCTTGACAGCTTTAATCCTGCTCATAAACACCCTTACTGGGTCTCTGGACAGCAGCTTTCTGAAGAGACAGCACCAACAGAGAAGGGAAATCCTGGTGAGTCCAGCATCAGGAAAAGAAGAAAGGGTCAGCCAGCACCACACAACTTCCAGGAGAGTGAAGCTAGATCTTATGTAAAAGACAGGTAGCCACTGGTAGTCAGACTTAAAGACACGAACTTGGTGGAGTCTGAGGAGGCTGCTAAGAAACCGTAGATCCTTGGTATAACTTACTTAGGCCTGTGTTCATTATTCCAAGGCTCCATTTTTCCAACTACTCTGTGGGTCTCACTGTGTAGCAGCTGGTTTCCTTTCTTGTCTTTGACATGCAGCAACAATTTACACTTCTCCTACCTCCTGCCCTGAGGTCAGAGCACTCTCTAACACATACACACACACACTACCACCACCATGTACACATACACATCACCATGCACACATACACGCCACCATGCACATATACACACCACCATGCACACACACATATCACCATGCACACACAGATACACACCACCATACATACACATACAAATACACCCCATCATACATACATACATACACATACATACACACATCCCACCATGCACACATACACCCCATACCACAAACAACCCACCATGCACACACATATATATACATACACATACTACACATACAAACACTGCATATACATACACCATACCATACATATATATACATACTACACATACATAATACACAACACACATGTCCTAGCACATACATATGCATACATATCACACCATATATACAGCACATACATATATACACACATCACACACCATACATACCATACATACACACATATACCAAACACCAGGCACATATACCACACATAGCACACATACACACCACATATGCACACTTCTCACACACACATACCTAACACAACACACATACCAAATACCACACATGGAACATACATACATTACATATACACCACATACATATCACAATCCCTACACACAAACATACATGATTCTGTTGCTGGCTCCAGAAGCAAGGATGGAACTTAACTGGCCTGCTCCACCAGAATGCACAGACTTTTGGAGAGTGATTGGTTCAAAATTAGTTATGTGACCTATTGAACCAACAAGATGCAATAATACTTTGTTGGGGCAGTAGGAAAAAAAGGCATATGCTTTTCCTGGTGAAATTTTCATTATCAAGATGAAATGGTTGAGTATGGTAGCTCATACATTCAAGAGTTTTAAGCAGGTGGATTATGAGTTTCAGACCTGGATTACATACATAGTGAGATCATTACACACACACCAACAACAACAACAACAACAACAACAATAAAAATAAATAAATAAAATAAAACTTACATGGCCCTGAGCTGCCAAGGAAATCAAACTTACAAGGGTAATGGGAAGAAATGAGAAAAATAGTGCCCTGCCCCGACAAAAACCTTGGATCTGATAATAATTGAAGCTACTCTATCCCAAGAGACCCAGTAAATTCCTGTTCTTCTGAAGTCGGTATGGTTTGATCTAGCCTCACCATTGAAAATGTGAGGACTCACAGGAGAATGGAGGCTGAGGTTAAAATACACTCACTTTGCCTCAGAGGCAGGAAGCTTGAGACACACTGCTTTGATAGCTTCTGCCTGCACACCTTAACCAAATGCTGTGTCTCCCAGGAAGAAGACGGAAGGCAAGCATGGGCCAACTCCCACCGCCTCAGCAGCTCTTCTACTTGCTGGAGATAAATCAACCTACCCTTGGATCAGAGATTCTTCAAAACACCCGGAGAAACAGGCAGGAGCTGGGGACCCTTCGGTCTTGCATCACCAGGGTCAACCCACTTGTCCTCTGTCCCCCAGTTCAATGTCTTAGGATCCTTGCTATCCCTAACCCTACTGAGGCCTTCTTAATTCAACAGGCTGGCTTCTCCCCACCTCCACTCCTCCATACAGCTTAGCTTTTGTTGTTAGAACGTACGTGTGTGTGTGTGTGTGTGTGTGTGTGTGTGTGTGTGTATGTGTGTGTGTGTGTATGTGTGTATGTGGTGTGTGGTGTGTGTGTGTTCAGTTAATTGTTTCCCCTTGTAAATGTGCGTAGTTCCCAACAGAAACCCTCCACTGGAAATTTTGAACAGGTAGACAACCCAGCTTTTCCTTTTTTTTTTTTTTTTTTTGCCTCCCTCCCACAATAGAGTTTGCAAAGATGAATGTGTCACCACATCCCCAAGGCTCCTATGGACAGACAGGAAGCATGTTTGATTTTACAGCTATGTGTTACTTCCTTCAATAAAGGAGTCCCCTGGTCTCCATTTAGCACTAGGAAAATGAAATGTCCCAATCCAGTGAATTCAAACTGCAAATGTCTTCTATTTGAAAGCACAATCCCTGTTGAGTAACTTCACATTTAGGCATTTTCAACATGACTGTCTAGATTAAATGCTCCGTCTAGGCAAACTCTTGGTGCCCCTCTCCCCACTTCCTCTGGTCTACTTATAAATCCCTAGGGAGCCCTTACTTGCCCACCACCGCAGCAATGGCTTCTGGGAGAAGTCAAAAGCCTGGTTATGGGAGCAACAGGTATTCTTCTTGAACTTCTTGCCCTCTCTTCAGACCCTAACCTTGAGAAGGCAGTAATTGGGTTGGAACAGGTCAGGTGCCCAGGCACTTGGCCTCTGGTCCTTCCAGGAAGCCCCCTCTTCTGTACCCTGCCCACTGCAAGCAGATACTACAGTGAGGTGGAGGGCCAGTGGGTCAGGCATGCCTAAAACTGAGATAGATTCTGTGATTTACCCTGTGGTCCCATGTACTCCGGGCAGGAGTGCACATAGCTTATCATCTCTGATGATCTGAGGTTCTCTGATCTTAGACAGGTGAGTGGTGTGGTCCTGCGGAGAGGGGACAGTCTGTGTCAGCTGCAGTCTGTCACAAAAAAGGGGCGAGTTTATTGTGCTTGCTAAACCACACAGTGTGGTGGATAGCCCTGGTCTTGGTACTTTGAAGCTAATTCTGCTTTCCTGGGAGATGCTGCAGACAAAGAGTGAATCACATGTACAGGTGACTTCTTGTGAACCTTCTGCCCACCTTAATTTGTAAAATAAAGGCTAGAGCTGGTGATTTAGCAGTAAAAGGGGAGGTGGAGCTGAAAAGTTTGGGAGAAGGAGAGGCGGGGACAGAGAGAGGACATGAGGGAGGGAAAGAGAGAAGAGAGGCAAAATGGCGGCAGATGTGTACCCACGTGTTTCTAGCAGTCCCAGGTAGTTATTCATATCAAAAGGTTAGATAATTGGGATAATAATTCTAAATTGTGTGGGCATCTTGTATATTGAAAGTTACTGATTTATAAAACTTTTGGTTAGCTATAATCATCAAGAATTTTTATTTACTGGGTTTCTGGAAGGTGGGACCACCGACAACCAAGGGATTATGGCTATGAAGGAACTAGCGGCACCAGAGACGAGCAAACCGGAGATAGAAGCACGGTGACTGGTTGCTATGGGGTCAAGATAGAGAAAGTAGCCCGGTGGAACCAGCTGGGGAGCTTTAGCCCCACCAGAGAGCTTGCTGAGACAAAATGGGCTTAGTGCTGGAACTTGGCGGCAGAGCCAGGAAGCCCGTGAAGCCCGTCAGACCTCTTTTCTAATCTTTCCCGCTACAACACAGTGCTCCATAAAGCACAAAGCAGCTCTACATAGCCTGAGGCAAACAGGTACTCAGCTCACACTCGGCTTTCCTACTGCTTTGCTTTGGTAACATTTTATCCCCGGACATCTGCTCTCTCCAAGCAGCGAGGAGAGGGGAGGACTTAGGAGGGAGCGAAGGGACCTGCTAGATTGGAGGCAAAGAGCAAGAATATCAGAGCTAGAAGCCATCCTGGGGGCTGTCTTAACCACTTGCTTACTACTAAGTGGCCTCTGATTTCTAGCCAATCCGTTAGCCTCTCGGACTTAAACTTCTTCTCCATGGTTGGGGAGATCTTGTGAGAAATGAACCAGTTAAGATCACATGGAAGGCCCTGAATCCATCTCTGGCACCTCGATAAGCATTGGCCTATAGGTACTTGCTGGACAGCGCTCATCCCCGGGGCTCAGGCGGCTGCTCTTGACCACTGGGTTCAGTCAGCCAATATATCATCCACCTTCTGCTGCAAGAGTCCCCCTAAGAGCATTTGTATGCTGTAAGTGCCGGTGCTTACCAAACCAGGGGTTTCTGATATGGTCAGTGGGAATTAAAATCAGGCCAGACTGAAGGGGTTACGGGAAGACTGAGGTGAGACAAATTTATTCCAAGCAATCAGACTTTATATACACTTATGAAAACAGAATGCATAGGAGGTTGCCATGATATAATGGTGGTTGCCAGATAGACAGGGTATATGATTAATGTCTAAGACTAGTTGTTATTTCAAACTTGCTTTGCCAACTTCTAAGGAATACAGAGAAACATGAGTGGCCTGAATGCTTCACTGCTTGAGGGGATGCCTCAGTTTCTCAGGAAGTGACAGGGAAAAGGAGGAAGGACCAGGCCAATGATCAAAGGCTGCATTGCCTGGAATGGTTCAGTTTTGCACTGCATATAGCTAGTCACCGAGAATAAAAGTCAGTCAGGTTTCCAGTTTGCTACCCGGGTGTCTGTGCCCAAAGCAGGTGACTCCTCTATTATTATAATTGGGACTAACTACCTACCAGTCATGTTAGGTGGGTCTGTGAGCATAGTGGGGCTAGCTACCTACCAGTCATGTTAGGTGGGTCTGTGAGCATAGTGGGGCTAGCTACCTACCAGTCATGTTAGGTGGGTCTGTGAGCATAGTGGGGCTAGCTACCTACCAGTCATGTTAGGTAGGTGTGTGAGCATAGTGGGACTAGCTACCTACCAGTCATGTTAGGTGGGTCTGTGAGCATAGTGGGGCTAGCTACCTACCAGTCATGTTAGGTGGGTCTGTGAGCATAGTGGGGCTAGCTACCTACCAGTCATGTTAGGTGGGTCTGTGAGCATAGTGGGGCTAACAATGGAGTAAATATTACACATGCATTTCAGAAGTATAAAATACAGTAATATGTCTGTTGTGTGTTAAAGGAACAGGAAATTGTAATTTCTCATTGAGGCTCCAGGGTGCCATGTTTGCTGAAGTAGAGCTCTCCAAAATGGCACAGAGGTTTCAGCCTACCAGACCTGTAGCCCAAACCCAGTCATACCCCAGCTCGAGGCTCTGGCTCAATGAACCAGGCTTGTGCCACCTCACAGGTGATTTCTAGATCTCTGATCACTTAAAAATAGCAGAATGGTTTTCTTTAGAGAAAAGTGAATTCACTGAAAATCTTGCCATTCTAAGTGCCTTTCTAAATATTACTCCAGAGCTATCAATCCTCTGAGCATTGGAAATATCTAGAAACATAATAAGAATCTAGATGTGAAAGGCCATGACATCTGTTCTGTCAGCTCTGTGATGTTGGAAAACAAACACCCTGCCCAGTGGCTCCCAGACTTCAAGGTACATATGGCTCACCTGGTGATCTGGTTTTAAAAAAAATGGATTGTGAGTTAGAACAATAGCGTCACTATTTGTCTGGTGACAGAACCTTTCCATGAAAAGTCAGACAAGTCTATTGCATGTGAAAAAGCAAATTCCACCAGACCCTTCTCCTCCTGGAAAAGAAAGGTCATAGAATGCTTAGGCACCCCTCCCCTCCAGAAGACAGGGGTTAACTAACATTCCTCAGACCACAGGAGGTGAGGAATGACCTGCAGGTGGGGAGGGAGCCCAGAGCACATAGACACTGGACTTTTGGTCACACACATACAAGGGTGGTCCTTGCTGCCTCATTCCCTAAAGACCAATCAGTTTAAAAAGTCACTGTTCTGCCAATCACATTGTGCTTAAATGGCCGCTAGCCCCTAGAGACTGTATAAATGTCCGCTGAATAAGCTGCACAGAGTCACCTCTCCTTTTGGGATGCAGGATGGCCCCAGCATGCTGAAACATTAAAAATCCCTCTTGCATTTTGCAGGGTCTCTCTCTCGTCTTCGTGTGGTTCACTAGGGCGTCTCCGATAAACTAAGACTCTGCTCGCTAGAGTCTTACACACGTAAACAGTGAGGTCATAAATGTCCGAACTCCGGCCGTTCTATCAGCATATACCCCGGTTGCAACTGAGCAACCTCAAAGTACTAAGCTGCCGCTGCTCTGCCACTTGGCTCAGAGGGCACAAGCATAGCAGAGCGTGTTTACCTGGAACATAAGGACACAGCCAGGATGTTGCAGATGTAGCTCAAGATGTCTCTTCTTCACTGTCTAAGAACTACAATTCGGAGGAGAGAATCTAGTGAGCTTAAGCCACCTGGTAACCTATTCTCTGTGTACCAGTGTAAGAACCCCGAAGTGGATGAGACCCACACTAAGGAACTGGCGCTTGCCCAAAATGACCGAAGAAGTCGATACTTGATGCAATCAAAGCAAGAGGCTTTTACTAGGAACCAGCGCTGGGACTCAGTCTTGTACCTCCGTGAGAGGGAAGGAGAAAGAGAGCCCCAAATGTCAAAATACACAGGTTTATAAAGACAAAAGCCACAGGCTGGGAGGCGGGGCTGGGGAATGAGGGCTTCCTAGGCGGGAAGCTCTTGATTGTATTTCAGCACACAGCTGGGAAATTGAGGAGTCAGGATGTTCCAGCCTTGGGGCCCTCCCCTGGGAGTTCACAAGTTCACGGTTCCACGTTACTCTGAGATACTGGCTAATTAAAAAATTCTTTCTTACATCAGCTCTTGAAGTGGGTGTGCAGGGCTGCCACCCTTGAATGACTATGCTAGTGGGTTTTCTATAGGTTTCCTTGGTCTCTGCATTCTCCTCTGACTCAGCAAAATCCACTCCTTCTGGGCAACTGCAAAAGCTTCTGATGATACCCAACCACGAAATTCCTAGTCACTACGCAACATGATGAAAACACAGAAGAGACGTCAGGGACGTCACTATGAACTGGAGAACAATTACATTTTTCAGGATCTATGTACAAGTGGAGTAAGTGAGCCTCAAGCACTGAGCTTCCTTGCTGAAAGGAAGACTGATGGCCACTGGGTGCTGCACCCATTGATCTCTCAGATCCCTGATACCATACTTGTGCGTGCCTACCTGCCGCTGTAGCCTATACGCAGGAACAACACTCACCCCAGACTTTCTGAGAACTAGATTTCATTGTGGAGTTAGCATTTACAACACACAGTATTGGGATTCCCAGTGTTCAGATGCATCTTCATCAGTAAATCTAGAACTGACTATGCTGCCCCATTCTACACATTCAGAAATACAAATAAGTGAATAAATATTGCAGAAACTCTAGTACTTAGGACTGTGACCTTATCCAGAACTGGGGTCTTTTAGATGTAATTAAGATAGGTCACACTGGTGAAAGGTATGCCCTTAATCCAACATGACTACTGTCCTAATAAAAAGAAGAGAGAGAGAGAGAGAGAGAGAGAGAGAGAGAGAGAGAGAGAGAGAGAAGCACATGCTTGTGACAAGAGAAGCTGACATTTGTGTGGTGTCACATCTGCTAGGTAAGGGGATGCCAGGAAGTTCAAGCAGAACCCAGAGGGTCAGAGAGGCAGAGGCCCTGTGGATTCCAGACAAGCAGTCCTGCACCCAGGTGACAGAACCACAAGAGAACAAAGTTCTATGTTTGGGGGAAGGGGGGAGATTTTCTTAGTGGGAGGGGTAGTTAATGTTCTTGTTTGGTTGGTTGGTTTTGAGACAGTCTCTGTGGTCAAAGCTGACCTTGAACTCACACTAGCCCAGACTGGCTTCCAATTTACAGTGGTCTTCCTGCCTCAGGCCTCCTCTAATTGCTGGGATTGCAGGCTAAACTACCATCTGGGAATCTTTAAACCACTTATTTTGTAATGTTTTGTTACACTGCCTTAGCAAACTGATACACTGTATTTCTGGGTGTGATTACCTTTCTAACTTTGCAAAGTAGATGTATTCCCTGAATGGTAGATAAATATAGATTCAACAAGGACCAGAATGTGGCTATCTCCTTGGACACGTAGTCTCAGAGATTGAATGGTTTTCATTCAAAGTGATAAACTACCTTGAAGATCCTTTGCTCAAACCTTCTTTGTAAATTTCAGCCCAACCTATGGGGCATGTATGGCAAGGGGCCAGGAGACAGTCCAGTGCTGGCACCAGCATTCAGTGTTTCCTTGAAGATTAGATGTGGGGTATCTTTTGTGGGCCCCCCACCCTGTAAGACATGTTACATATCTATCCTCCAGGTTATTCCTTCTCTTTTGTAAAAGAGAACAGCAAAACCATTTTCCTTTTGTCAGTAACAGAGGTTTGAGAGAGGAAGTTACCTGCTGCATACGATGAGAAGAGGGAAGTAGTGACCTGCTACAGAGGGAAGGAGAGGGAAAGACAGCATTACCAGAAACTCTGCCTCTGCAGTCACACCTTGCCCCTGTGCCCTCACTGAGATCTGCCGACCTTCATTTAGGGAAGCAGACATGGGCTCTTCCTCCCTCCCACCTAGCAGCTGCTCATCAACTGTCCTGGTCCTCCACTACTCTACCTGTGCTAGAAGCTTCGAGCCCTGCATGTGTTTCACCTCCATGTCCCTTACTTTGCAGCCAAGAACCCTTTCTCTCTTACCTGGCCCCAAGTCTCAATTTCCTCTTGCTTTTAACAGCAGCCCAACCCCCGCAGCACAATGCTTCTGGACAAATTTATGCACAAGGAAGTCTGACTCTATTCTGCCTCGTATTTGCCAACTTCTACTGACAAGCATCTCTTAAATATCCCAAATTACTCATTTTTCCCAATGGGCCATTATACCCTTGGGCTTACAGTAGCTTCTAAACTGGTCCCGAATTCACCCCTCATCTTACTCCCACCCCTCAGCTACCACACACAGAGTCAGAACTCAGACTTTACGAAGTGGACCTGTCTTTGCTATTCTTGTATTCTTCCTCCACCTTCTGAGTCTCTTAGAGTACCAACACGGGCTTATCTTGGCCACCAAGTCTCCATGGTGGCAAATCTGGCTTCATGCTTCCCATTGTTCTTCCTGTCCCAGCCTATGAATCCTCTCGGCCCCACCAAGCTCACTACCCTCATCCTGCCCTGAGCTTTTCTATGTATTTCTCCTACTGCTCCTTCTAATTAAACCTTTCGTGTCTCAGCCTCATGTGACCTTTTCACCACTCTCCCCAACTAATCACATCTGTGCGTCAGCCTGTCAGCTCTGCCTCTGTGAGGTCGATGAGCCTGCAGCATCTCTCAGAGGTCAGGCCATCATTCTACTCTACATGTCTCGGCAGGCTTGATAAGTGTCCTTCCCAACACAACAAGTTCAAAGCAAAGCCGATTTTCCTGCCTTGGTCTCTCATTGGATCCTAGCACTCAGCATAGGGCCTGTCATGCACAGGCGCTCAGGAACACAAAACACTGGTTTAGTGAATGAGGTTTTAATTCTTAGAACCACCTGCAAAGGAAGCTATTATCCTCATTTTGTCAATGAGAATGCCGAAACAGGAGGAGGATATTAAATTCAGCTGGAGGTAAGTAGACTCATGCCACGCCTGAGTTCTTTCAGCTACTATAATAAAAATACCACCATCTTGGAGACCCCTAGAATCTAGGTGGCTTATCACAGACTCTTCTCAGAGTTCTGGAGGCTGAGAAGCCTGACAGTAGGCCTCAGCAGATTCAGTGTCTGCTGTTCCTTCCTCACAGGTCACATCTATTGGTAACCACATGGGTAAGAGGAACATCATAGTTCTCAGGGTCTCTCAGGGAGGCCCTAATTTCGTGTATAAGAACCCTGCTCATATGATCAAATCATCTCTCACCAGCCCCAACTCCTTTTACCGTTTCCATAGAGATAAGAATTTCAGCATATTAATACACAAATGCCACAAAATAATCTGTGCCAGATGAAAGGCAAGGGAGGGGGTCCAACCACAGTGGAAACTGAGGCTGAGAGGAGAAGAATGTCTTGGCTTTCATAATAACTAAGCTATCTCCATCCAGAAAAACCTACCAGTGCTATTGTAGCAAGCCCCAAATAAGCACATACAGAAACACACAACTCAGTTATTATATTTATAAGCTGTATGACTAGATTGGGCAGATCTACCACTACACTAATCTATTCCTCAGCCACAAGATCCCTTGCTACTGTGGCTTTTCTAGGCCATGTGATTCTGTTCCATCTTCCTTCCACCTCCTCTTCCTCTGTCCTTCTCCTCTGTTGTCCCCTACTCTTCCCCCACTCTCTAAAACCCCCAGCCCCACCTTTCTCTTCCACTGCCCAATCACAGACACTAACCTTTATTTGACCAGTTAGAATTGGGAGAAGGTTCACGTGAAATCACCTGATTATGTGATCACTCCTCCTGGGGGCAGCCCCTCTTGAAGAAACAGAATTAGCTTCAGAATACAAACAGCAACCCACAACATTTTCCCCCCGTTTTGTCCAATTAAAAGGCTCTTTTTTTTTTCAGATATAAATTGAGTACAACCATTACAATTATTTAAATTATGAGGTAAGATTATATTATAAGATAAGATACTCTTAACACCCAGTCCATCATATTTGTCAGTTTAGATAAAGCACTCTACCATCTATCCTAACTTAAAGAGCTTACAATTCTACATCTGAATTATGTCCTGGTTTTAGATTGTATACCATCTGAAAGCCAGCCTCTCAAATCTATATCATCTCTCTCAATGCTAAACAACTTGAGTTGACTGTGAGACTATGACTAGTCTTCAACCCCATCAGGATCCAAGAATGACTTAAATATTACCTAAAAATATAGGAAGCACAAAACATAGCTTCCAAAGCATAAACAATTTGTAGAGATGGCTGGCTACCTAGACAGTCCCTCATTCCTCAGAACACAGATCAGCCTTCTGACTCAGGATCATCTGACAGACCTTGTAAAGTACAATTATGAAGGACTGTTTACCCTGTCTTGGCAGAGCTATCAGTCGACTATTTTGTATAGTGTGTCCTTTTCCAGGACAGCAATTTTTTCTGTAGATGAATTAAGGCAATTCTTGCCCAGTGGCTATCTTGTCACAACTGGAACAACTACATTGATATTCAATTTCTTCTCTGAACCAAGAAGGGGGTGCTGTCAGGAGCAGACATGTCTCTAGTCAAATGATCTGTAATAAGGAAATGGCCTTAAATGTCATATTCTGTGGACTTCCGATGCTTTTGAAGACTATCTAGCTACGTAAAGTAAATCTGAGCTGTTAAACCTTAACTCATTTTTAGTCATTTCTATTTGAGCAAATTAAAAACACTTCATTATAATTAAATCAGAATCAAATATAACCATGAGTTTACTATCTGGCCCTTAACTTTTGTTACTTAATCATCCCAAACAATTTGTAATGGCAGTTATTAGAAGGACTGGGTCTAAACCTTATATTATCAGATAAGTTGCATTGGCACAATGCCTATCGAAGAGTAACAATATTAATTTCAAATTTTGTATCAATATAAGAAATTCACACCAATGAAAACCTTAAATCTGCATCAATCTATAAAATCTGTACCAATGTAAAATTATAACTTGAATTTGCATTAATTATTACGATTTTTACCAATGTAAGATATGGCTTACAATGTTTTTGCTTCAGAGTAAATTTGATAACCTATCCCTATTTGTCTATTCCTCTAATTTCTATGATATTATTATATCCCCCTTTTCCCCTCCACCCCCTTCCTTTACCTAAGAAGGAAGGATAGAGAAGAGGAAAGAACAAGTAGAAATCCCTGAGTTTAAGCTCTCTAATGTCGTCCCTGTCAACAACACAGGGCGTGCTTATTCTTGCTGTGATTCCAAAAACTAGGAGGCTAAAGGCAGGAGGTTTTCTGGCTTGAAACAAACTTGGGGTATCTATAAAAAAAAGTTATATTACTCAAACTAAGTAATTGATCTGTATCAAAAGCATAAAAAATACTAATATATTCTTAGCATTAACTATCTTTTACCTAATAATTCTGTTTCTGATAACTCAAATAACTGAATTTTGTATATACAAAATATATGATGTCTTAGTCAAGGTTTCTATTCCTGCACAAAACATCATGACCAAGAAGCAAGTTGGGGAGGAAAGGGTTTCTTCAGATTACACTTCCACATTGCTGTTTATCACCAAAGGAAGTCAGGGTGGAACTCACACAGGGTAGGAACCTGGAGGCAGGAGCTGATGCAGAGGCCATGGAGGGATGCTGCTTATTGGATTGTTTCCCCTGCCTTGCTCAGCTTGCTTTCTTTATAGAACCCAGGACCACCAGCCCAGGGATGGAACCACCCACAATGGGCCCTCCCACCCTAGATCATTAATTGAGAAAATGCCTTTCAGCTGGATCTCATAGAGATATTTACTCAAGGGAGGCTCCTTTCTGTGCTAACTCCAGCTTGTGTCAAGTTGATACACAAAACCAGCCAGTACATACGAATACAAAAATAGGATGGTTATTTTGGTGAAATATCCAAATAGATAATTAATAAATATGACACATCCTTGTGATTAATTTTTTATGTAGATGCCAAACATTTCTGAAGCATGCTTAAGTAGCTCAGGGAACAGTTAATTGTAATGTTCAGTTAATCAAAGAACCATGCATTAATAGCAGGATACTAGTATGAGCCAGGCTCGTGCTTAACACATGGTGAAATAAAATGAACGAAGTATGGTACAGTGCTAACTGACTGTCTTCATGTACAAAAGCTAGAGGTAACTTGTGTTTCCTTCCACAGCACTCCTTATATTCACAAACTGCTTACCACTAGCGCACCATCTTTTATTATAAGAAAAACTCCCGCTACAAAGCGAACAGGGCCTTGGATGCCTTTCTCCATTACACTATTTCCAAAGTATGTGAGAAGCTGACAGTTTTGAATTATTTTCCTATATTAACATTCATGTTAGGTTAATTTATATGATGGAAGGCCCTACAGAAATACTTGTTTCAGTTCCAAAATAGTCTAGAAGCTCCAAAGTCATACTTCTTAACCCATCTAGAAAAGGGTGGGCAAATGAGAAGCAGGGACTCAGCCCTGTCACCAAGTTTCCTAAGCAGATTGTCTCACTGCAATGGAGAGAAGGGCAGGTTCAGGGCCACAACCAAGATCTATTCACAAGGAGCAGAAATGCTGGAGCCCTGCCCCAGGTCACTGTGAGGGCCACAATCTTGGTCTTAAGCAAGCTTCTTGCTTTTGGTAGCCTCACCTTGGAAACCCTAGCAATTACTTAAGGTGAGCATTAAGAGGAAGTCTTCCTGACTACGCCAGAGAGAACATAGAGTGCTCTGTGTGAAGTGTCCCCAGAGCTTTCTCAAGTAGTTTTGTTGGGCTTTCCTAGGCTTTGGGGTGGCAATAAACCCACCTCATGCCAGCCCCTTCTTCCCTCTTGTCTCATGTTGAAGGACAGGAAAGTTGCCAAGAAGAAACACAGATGAAGAACACAGGCCACAGACTCATGCCTACTAAGAATCTTGAGATTTAATCATAAGATAGTGAGACCTGCATTCATTCCCTAGGCTTTGCCACCACACCAATAGGGTTACAGAGTGGAAAGGAATGCAGGAAACAGGGTCTCTCTGTGGAGGTGACTTAAGGAAGCCCACAGTCAAGAGGGGAAACAAAACCAGAACACAGAGGAATCCAACCCCCCCCCCCCCGGCACTAGCTGCAACAAATAATAAATGCAGCTCGATTAATTCATCTAGCCAGAGTAACACAAATCCTTATACTATGTGCTAACATATATGTGGGGTGTGGAGGTCACACTTATAGAAGGAAAGAGTGGGATGGAGAATGAGGTGCCACAGGCTCCTATGACAACTCGAACACGGCATTAGATCTGAGATGGTTTCCAGCACACCGGTGAAACAGCATAAAGGAACTGAGGCCAGAGCAGTGGCTGCTTCTCCCATCTTCATAGAAGTCCTAGCAGGTAATGATACTATGCCCTCCCCCTTCTGAGTTACTTCATCAGGCAGGGCATTCGTTGGGGCACAGTGACGGTGTGGTGAGATGCAATTGGCTGAAGATTTAGGGGCTTGGGATTGGCTTAAACACTATATATAAGTTTATGCCCTGGGCAATAAATTCAGATCTGGACCCTGATTCTGGTCTCTGGAGTCTGATTCCTGGAATTCCTTACACGACTCCATCGGTGCCCCCCCCGCCCGCCCCTCCCCCCACAAGCATGAGCGTGCAAACACACACACACACACACACACACACACACACACACACACACCAAGCCTCGATCCTATTCACACAAACATATCTCAGTTCCTCTATCCGGTATAACCATTACACAACATACAAGGGAACAGAAGACAACTCTTCCACTCATGTGGGAAAAAGCTGCCACCCCTTAAAGAGCCAGTTGATGTACTTTTGGAGTTGTTCTTAATATTGCAGCTAAAATTCTTTGGAGAATTTTTGGCCGGAGAGTCAAGATCACCAAGTAACCCTTCGGAACGAAGTCCTTCTGCCTCTTCTTAGCTCCTAGGTTCCTGCAATCATCACTGAATACATTCTAATGAATCACAGAGAACAGGGGAGAAAGTGGGTAGAATTAATTATAGAGTAACCTGGAAATCTCTCAAGAAGTGAAACAAAGGCCTTTCTCCTGATTTACATTTTAGGCGGACATTATACTATTTCTTTAGCTTCCAGGACAGATAGCTTTCCTGAGAGACTTCCTGTTCAGGTCCTTGACGGGCCTGTTTGGATTAACGCTTGCAGGAGGGAAAATGCTATGTTTTCATACTATATTAGAAAGCTTCTTCCTCTACATTAGTCCCACGTGAATTTGCAGTCCTGGAAACAGGTTTGACAGTTATCCATTAATATCCTGTCTTTTCCCAGACCCAGAGCTAGGACTCATGTTCCTCTGAGCAATAATTAGGGTCCTGCTGCTCCCATTCTTGGTTTGATGAGCTGCTGATTATAAGGAAAGGCTCCAGACTAATGTCTTCTCATCCTGCTGATAGCTAACTACCCCCCTAACATGGTCGATTACTGTGCTACCTAGCATGGTGGGCAACCAAAGTAAACCCAACTCACTGTCTTGCTGAATCTAGCATAACCAGAAGCTTCCTCCCCAAAGCTTCCCCTTTTGACCTTGAGCCAAGAACACTCATGTTTGCATCATATTTCCTTTTAAAATATATAGAATGCTTAACAGACTTGCATGTCATCCTTCCACAGGGACCATGCTAATTTTCTCTACATTGTTCCAATTTTAGTATATATGTTGCCAAGACAAGCACTCATTTCTGTTCCCAGTACCCACATGGTTCTCACTGTCTGTCTCTGTCTATCTCTGTTTGTCTCTGTCTCTCTGTCTCTCTCTCTCCTTCTCTCACCTTTTTTTTACTAAATGTTTGTGTTTTGCCTGCATGCATGTCTGTGCACCATGGGCATGCAGTACTTTCAGAGGCCAAAAGAGGGCATCAGATCCCCTGCTACAGGAGTTACAGGTGGTTGTTTGCCATCATGTGGGTACTGGGAATAGAACCTAGATCCTCTTTAAAAGCAGCCAGTGTTTTTACCTGCTGAGCCACCTCTCTAGCCCCCTTTTCTTTTTTGAACATGTGACCTATGACCTTAAACTGAACATGCTCAAAGATAGGCCCACTCTTACATGTAGTTTTACATATAAATATGTATAAACTCCCTAAAATAAAATCCCCATGCTTCATTTGTTTGAGGAGAGCAGTCAAGAGGCTGAGGCAGAAGGACCTGAACAGAGACCAAGCCAGCCTGAGATACACAGCAAAGAGTCTATAAACAAACAAACCAACCTCCTCCAAGTCTATGCCCTTGGTTAAACTCAGTGAGTCACAAACAAATAAATAGAAAAAAGATTGTAGGGAGGAGAGGAGGTAGACAGAAGTAATAGATAGGAGGAGGTAGACAGAAGTAATAGATGGAAGAGATTTGGGGATAACAATGGTCACTATGTATTACATACCTGTGTGAAACTGCCAAAGAACAAATTTTATTTAAAAGAGGGAAAACGTTAAAATAGCAAAACAAATAAACAAACAAACTGAATCAACCAACCAACCAACCAAAAACAAATAAATAAAATGAAATGAAAATTACAGGTTATACACTAAGAACAAAAAAACAGTCATAGATTAAGCAAGGAGCGAACCAGACAAAGTACATTACTAATTATCATACAAAGTACATTACTAATTAAAAACCTGAAGTAAATCTTAAAACGTTAAGAGTTCAGTTGCAAAATAATAGACCACACTCAAGATATAGCTGCAATGTTGGCAGACAGTGAAGATAGGTAATTTAATGTATATACCACAAAACAAAAGCTACGTAGCAAACATAAAATCAGAAGAAAAGAATATGCCAGGCATATCATCTCTGAATTGTGATAACCTACAAAGAGAACGGCCTTAAAGAAGATGGGAAATTAATTTGACTTCAGAGAAGTAAGGGTGACAATCACAGCAGATGCTTGCAAACAAGGCTAGAAGGAAGTACAACAAAATATTTAGTCACAAAAGAAGAAAAACCTAGAATAATTCCATATGCAACAAAAATAACTCCAGATCCTTTTTCTAAAATGGTAGCACTGAGTGGATTCCATGAGTTTGAGGAGTGAAGGAGGAGGAGAAGGGAGAGGAGAGAAAACATGAAATTGGGAAGAAATAGTGGAGGGGGGATGGAGAGGAACTGGAGGGGAGGGAATGAGGGTGGGCAGACTTAGCCAAACATAAAACGCTCATGTATGAAACTCTCAATCAAAAAAAAAAGAATAAATAAATAAAAAAGAAAGAAAGAAAGAAAAGAAAATTTCAAAGTGATCCATCAGAACCATGTTTTTGGCACCTCAAATAAAATATAAACATTTTAACTGGGGAAGAAAATATTTGGGTTTACATAAATGATGAACATTGGAGAAAGAACAAATAAAGGGACCAAATAATTAAAAAGTATATATTTATTTGTTTGTTCTTGAAGTGGGATTTGTTTGTTTGTTTGTTTGTTTTAGTTTGTTGGAGACAGGGTTTCTTTGCATAGCCCTGGCTGTCCTGGAACTTGCTTAGTACATGAGGTTGGCCTCAAACTCAAGAGATCTGCCTGCCTCTGTCTCTCCCCCGAGTGCTGGGATTAAAGTGGAGAGTGAAAAATTATAAAGACCATCTTATAAGATATATGTAGACTTTTTCTTTGCCCTTAGACCTGGGCAGAAAAATGCAGGTCCCAGAACAAGGAACTGAAAATAAGATTTCAGGCCTTCACTACCCCAGGACACTTGCTGGATGGATTACGTTCCTCAAGCCTCAGGCAGTAGGCCCACCTATGGGTAGGAGAGGCCCAAGGCAGGAAGACACATTCCTGACCACAGATAAAGATGCAAGCCACCTAGGTGGGGCTATAGCCGGAAGAAGTGAAGATAGTTAATCTGAAATAGTTGGTAAATGACAGGGTGGGACACAATGACATGTACTGAGTAATTTCCATGGCTATTAACCTTTTAGGGTGGGTTTCTCTGGAATGTTTCGCTATTCTTATGTTATGTATCCTTGGCAACCCCTCACCCCCTCCTCACTCCCCTGGTTTGCGGTTTTCCTCTTTAAAAGACCCCTTAGCCCACCACTCGGTCAAACTCTGCTCTTGAGAGAGCTGGTGGTTTGACCTTGGCCAGCCAACTTCCCTAATAAAGCCTCTGCTGATTGCATCCAGGTATGATTTCTTGTGATCTTTGGGTGGTCGTGATTTCCTGAGACTTGAGGAAGGGTCTTCCAAGTATGGGGGTCTTCAAAAGGTGTGTACCACAACCACCTGCTAAAATGTATACTGTAAATTTAGGCAAGAGTTAACAATTTTTAATTGTGCCCTTCCCCCAGGCCTGAGAAGACCTGCAAGTCATTTACCACAATAGACCAAGCAACAGTAGGACCTAGGAGAGGCATTGCATTACCAGCCTTGGCACCTTGGAGCCTGCTACCTGAGCTAAGAAGAATGGACTGCCTGCTGAGCTAGCCTTGACACCTTCCAGACTGCTATCTCCTTGCCCAGCCCCTGGGCTGAACCAAGAAAAGACTCTGGGGGGTGGGGCTTCCCCTTTATATGTGAAAACAAATTATTAAACTTCGGGCCTTGATCAGAATACTTTGTCTTGGCCCCACGTTTCTCTCGCCCTCCATTCCCGTTCATTCCCAGGCTTCCTCTCAGGAGAACCCAGTTTCTCATAGCTGCAGGCAGCTACATTTAATAGTAAACAGAAAACCAGTCCCATATTAAAGTAAGTGCCAGGAACCCAAGGCACAGGTTCACCATTTTCTATTTCTTCAGCTGTGAAGGGGGATGTGTAGAATAACTGACCTCTCTTTATGCTTCTTCCTGTTTAGTTATTACTAAAATCAAAAATAAAGGCCTGGGGATGGAGCTAAGCTGGCAGTTGCCTAGCTTCACAAACCCCTGGATTCACCGCTGGCACACATGAGCATGGTGATAAACACCTATAATCCCCAAGTGCTGACTTGGGAAGTGGTGGTAGGAGGCTCAGAGACTCAAGCACAGTCTTGGCTACATCCAAGTTTGTGGGCAGCCTGGGTGTCAAAAAAAAAAAAAACAAAAAACAAAAACCACACAACTTTAAAATAATCAATCGCTAATCTATCACAGTAAATTTGGGGTTTTTCTATATACCCAAAGTGTGCTGCATTGCTGGTAGCATCTTCTTCTAGACTATTCAGTGTGCTCTCTGGCTCAGCACGTCCCAAGGCATCCCGCCCATGGCATCCCACAGAGGCTGTAGGAAAAGGCCATTTCATGGTATCGATTCCATTACCAGAGACATACAAGACACGTGCTTTTCAATCTGAAGAAGAAATAAGGCACACCGGCTTCCTTAACTAAACAGAGCTCATGATTAGTTTGTGATTGTCTCCAGATCTGTCAATAGGCATTCGTTCTGTGACTAGTCGTCAATACCTTTCTGGGCTCAGTGGACACTTCCTCAGCTACAATTTCCCTGTCAATCAAAAGTTCTGTTCCTCTAGATTATTGCTTAAGGTGTAGCGTTCATTAGAAAAGAAAAGCAAACCACAGTGAGGCTGAGAGCCCTGTGGAAATGACCCGCCCCCTTTGACACGGAAAAACTGGGCTGACTTCAGTTAAAAGCTATGGACGAAAACCCCTAATGGCTCCCTTGCAGCTCCCCCCGCCCAGCCTCCTCCCCAGCCTTCCCACCCTACCCCCAACCCTTGCAATAAAAACTCCCCCACAGAAGTTCTAGCCCTAAGGTTTCTTTTCTACTTTAAAACCACCTGCCTGGTGGCAGAGAGATGGAAATGCTTTAAGCCTGTCTGCACTCGAAGCCACTCCAGTGCTTATTTCTTTCAATTCCATTTTTGCCCCACTGGGAAATTAAATGGCATAAAAAATCAATGCTTCACTTTAAAGAAAAAGGGGCTGGATGACCAGATATCAATATATTCCTTTCTGGATTAGACACTGCTTTAGAGCATATCTGGCTTAAAAAAAAAAAAAAAAAAAATTCAACAGACAAGCCCAGATAGGTTGGATGCAGGCATCAGTTTCTTGTTTGAGTCAGATCGTCGGCTAACGGGCAACTTTCCCTTCCTAGGGTAGGAACGGTTTCAAGAGAAGATGTGAGCAGTGGAGATCAATTTTGATTTTTGTCCAAGAGCTGCAGACCAAGTTGCCCCTCAGGCCCACAGAAATGAAGACAGAAACTTGGCTTCAGGTGGGGTGGTGGGGGGTAGTGGCCAGAGCCCTATCTAGGGGCAGCAGCGCCGAGCCTCCCTAAGGGCACCCAGAGTCCTGGGTTTGGGAGATGAGTTAGAACAGAGAGCAGTTTCTTACAGGGTCCTGGGACTTGAACCATGACCTGTACATGGGACGAAAGCATTCTACCACTAAGCTACACCCACAACCCAAAAGATAATTGCTTTTTCAGCAGTTGTTACCACGCTAAGACACCAGGCTCACAGTTTCAGTTGAAGAAATGACTACCTTCTCATTGTTTGGCCAGCGGGGAACGCCGTTCCTCTACTGGAGTCTGGTGGACTCCTGCCTTCTAAACACAACCCAAACAGGATGCTCCCTTAGACACCTATAAAGGTATCACGATAAACACCATTAAGGGTGTTTGGAAAGAGAGGTCAGCATTTGTCTGTAGGGGATGTGGACGCCAACCTTGTGAAGGAAAACGTGGGACGGAGAGCTAGGCTCCACAGGCTCCTCAAAGTCCTGGTTTGTAGCATGCCAGTGAGACAGCAAACAAACAAACAAACAAACAAACAAAAAACAAAAAACAAAAAAACAAAAACAAAAACAAAAAAACAACAACAACAAAAAACGGAACCGAGCCCAGGGTGGTGGCCACGCCCCTATCTCCCATTATGGAAGTCCCCACAGGTGAGGACACCCCTCCCCCGGTCCCCCCCCCCATATACTCCGAGTTATCTCATCAGGTAGGGCATTTAATTGGAGCACAGTGACAGCATGGCAAGATACAATTGGCCGAGGATTTAAGGGCTTGGAATTGGCTCAAACACTGTGTATAAGCTTTTATGCTGTGCACTAACTCGAATCTGTACCATGATCCTGGTCTGCAGAGTTGGATTTCCTGGGATTCGTCACTCTTATTCGTCACTCGTAGCCTCTTATTGCCACGCCCCATCCTCTGTCCTGTTCCCGTATTTGCCTTCATTTCCACTAGCGTACTGATTTCTGGTTATATTGTACTTAAACATCTTCACAGCAGCAGCACAAGGTGTCAGAAGCCAGGACCCTCGCCTCTTACCCTCACCCCCTACTTTTCCCCATCTACACAATGTCTCCTGCAGCTTCATCTCCCTAGCAACCACAAGGTTCTGCTTAATAGTTACAAATAGATTTTTAGATGTAAAGCAGTGTACCGTATCTTTTGAAGTAAGCAGTTAGACTGCCATTGTTTCAGGGCACAGGCCAAGAAGATTCTGTACTTTCCCATCACCTGGATCCCTCTTACCCCTCCCTTTGCAAAATGTATTATAAATAAGCATTTTGCGCCCAAATATATGACTCTTGACAAGCATTTGCTTCCTTGAGTCCATTCTCTCTCTCACCCGTTCTTCCAGGTTGTAATCCTCCTCGTCCCTCATGAATAACCTAGGACCTGCAGGTCGGGTCAACAAGGTGTGTGGTGTCTGTGTCTATAATCCCAGTACTAAGAGGGAGAAGCAGGAAGATCAGTTCAACATCATCTTCCTTGTTGATACACAGCAGCGGTTCTCATCCTGTGGGTCAGATGTCATGTATGTCATATATTTACATGTCAATGCATAACAGTAGCAAAATTACAATTATGAAGTAACAACAAAATAGTTTTGTGGTTGGGGGTCACCACAACACTAAGACAGCTATCAAAGGCATTAGGAAAGTCGAGAAGCACTGATAAAAGAGCATTTGGTCAGCCTGAGCTACCTGAGATCTTCGCCCAAAGCTAACAACAACAACAACAACAAACTAATACTAAATTTTGTTATGGTAAAAATAGTTATATTCTGTTTGTGCTAGTTAAGAGCAGATTGAGAACAAGGTGGGCCACCTTGTCTCTGGCTTGAGTATGTCTCAAACATTTTCCAAGACTCTTTAACGTGGGGCAGCCCAGCCATACCCTGAGCTAAGGAGAAAAGAGAACAGCAAACTTGGCTAATAGTATTAAAAACTTTGTGCCCTTGAGAACAGCAAAAAGCCTGGGGGTGGGGGTGGTGCAGCCACTGGGAAGCTTATTGGTGGAGACAACTCTGCTTTTCAGTAAATCCTCAATCAGAAGCCAGAATGACTCTAGACAACGGCTTCCCAACATCAACTTCCAGCTCCATGTTGAAATAAGTCTGCGGGCAGCTTAGAATAGAGCACACCAGACCAAATGGTTCCAAGTGGGGTTTATTCAGGAGATAGGACAAAGATGGGGCAGGGGAGAAGAAGAGGAAGAAGATGGAAGAAGAGAGGAAGAGGAGAGCAAGGTCGGGGTTTTGCCTGTTTTATATGGGCAGTGACATAGCCTCTCCCAGGTAAAGGTGGGAGATAGCCAGATGGATTCTGGGAATGTATAGTGCCTAGATGTGATGTCACTGGGTTCGGAGCTTGCTTGGCAAGAAGCTGACATGGGCCAAGGACAAGGAAAGGGGCTGCTTGACAGGAATATGACATTGGCCAAGGACAAGGAAGTGGGCTTCAAGCAGGAATCTGACATTAGACTAGAACAAAGAAGTAATTTCAGGTAGGAGTCTAAATTGTAGGCTACAACAAAGAAGTAACCTCAGGCAGTAATCTAAATATTAGACCAGAACAAAGAAGTAATTTCAGACAGATCTAAATTTTAGGCTAGAACAAGGAGTAGGCTTCAGACATGAAAATGACTTTGGGCTAGGATAGGGAACTAGGCTCAAATACTTTGATCATCCTGATAAGCCTTTAGAAACAGTGATCACAGGAGTGTTCACATAACTGGGTCTAATGCCCTGCTTTTTCTTTGACTATTTGTGTTTATTGTATTGATTGTTCCTCGACTATTTGCATCTATTGTATTGCTAGACCCTCAACCTAGAACTGACCTTAATACACACATGTAATCAAAATGGTATAAAAGCAAAAAGGAAGAGAGCGGGTGGGATAGGGAGTTCTAGGGAGGGGAAATGGGAAAAGGGGATGACATCTGTATTGTAAATAAATATCCAATAAAAAAGGAAAGGAAAAGAAAAAAAAAAAGCCCTTCCAGAGCAGTTGCTCAGTGCACTGTAACACACGCTGTCCAGAATAAGAAGGCGATGGTTCTCTACGGCCAAGAACTGGGTGTCAGGAGTTTCTGGTGGTGTGGCTGGGAAAATGCTTCAAAGGATGATATTCTTATGTCCACCTTGTTGCTGAGTAACAGAGGTGTCTCAGGGTTTCATGGCTGTGAAGAGACACCATGAGCATAGCAACTCCTATAAGAAGTTGCCTATAAACACTTCACTGGTGCTAGCCTACAGTTTCCGAGTTGTACTCCATTTTCGTCCTCATATAGAGGAAGCAGCGTGCAGGCAGAAGTGGTGCTGGAGAAGCAGCTGAAGGAGTTCTACATCTTGATCCGCAGGCATCAGGAGACTGCCACCCTGGGTGGAGCTTGAGAACAGGAGACCTCAAAGCTTGTTCCATAGTGACATGCTTCCTCCAACAAGGCCACACCTACTCCAACATGGCTACACCTCCTAATAATGCCATCCCTAAGGCCAAGAGTTCAAACCGTGGTTCTATGGGGCCACTCCTATTCAAAGCAGCACAATGGCAAATAAGTATCACTATCAAGGAATGCTCACTCTTTAAATGAAGATTTGAAACCTGAAGTACTAGTACTATCTATGGGTGGAGAATTGGAACCATATTGTAAATAGCACTGTCTTTATAATCCACTGGGAAGTTTTAATGAACTGTTTTATGTTTTTGTTGCGCAGGGGTGGGGGTGGGGTAGGTGGCAAGAAAAACAGACAGATAACAAGTCAAAGGTGAGGTATCTTTGGAAAATTTAATTGGACCATATTTTCTTTCTTGGCTGAAAACATCATATATCCGTAGACATTATGGGTTCCATAGCTTACAAAGGGGTAGTGGTTTTCCCACAGTTATACACTGTACCCAAATTTCTATAGAAAGATAAGACATTTCCAATCTTGCTTTTGAGTATTTCCTAAGAGATGCTCTAAAGGTTCCTCACAATGGCAAGTAATGCAAAGTAAGGCGTCAGTTCTCTCCCTTGCACATTTAGTGCAACGGAGGGACAGGAAGGAAGACTAGTTATGTCAGTGCTAGTACCCTGGGGATTGCTGCTGGGTCCTCTGAGGTACACCCATGGCACTGAGGTGCTGACACACCTCTGCACTGAGGAACCTGAGATGGGGAAATACTGGGCAGCCTGTCACAGTCAAGCATGACTGTCACAGAGGAAGGGGACTTGGAGTTATCTGGTTCTTCCTGGTGCTCCCAGGGCTCCTGGCCTTCACATGGAGCAAAGGAGCCAGGGCTGGAGCCTCCCCAGTGGTCTCCCACTTGGCACTACAGTACTGCAGGTTCCCTCCAGTGTGCCTTGCAATGTATGCACTCAGAGTAAAGTTAAAAGTGACTTTACCAATTCCTATATCAGACTACTAGAATGAAAATAAAAGCATTTGATTCTCTGTCGGATGCAAACAGCTCCCTCATGAGATACCCAGGTAGAGGGCAGCTGTCATGTTTGCCTGTGCACAAACTGAATTCTATCATTTGCACAGCATTTTCATTTCTCATACTTGTTTTATTAGCTTAAAAAAATTAGGATAAGGCAACCAAATTTAAGTAATTTGAGTTGCAGAAAAACATCTGGAACATCAACCTTCATCTTCTCAGGTGTTAAGAGCTCATGATTAAAAGGCAATCAAGGAGTTTCTTAACAAGAGACAAGGTGGCTACTCCCAATAAATGCACCTCTAGTAAACATGGGCCCTCATAAATATAAAATTAAATTCTTTCGAGGAATAGTTTTCTGACTTTAATATTTGGGACTTATATTTATTCTTTATATGTTATAGTAAAAAATTTATGGTCTTGGTTTCTTTATATTCATACACAAATGACCTCATCTCAGCAGGCTCATATACGGATGGCAGGTGGGGTTATTCAACTTCTTTCAGAAGGGATGGTGGCCACATGACACGTGCTCTTAGAATCCTTGCAAAAACTCCTGCAGCTGGGTGACAATCTCTGTGTCTACTGTTTCCATGAGGGACTGGAAGCCTTGCTCCCCCAGGATCTCCTGCTGTGCCTTGAGCTTCTCATAGATGAACTGCTGCAGAGACACTGTGTGCACAGGGTCCTTCAGGGCCAGCTGTGGGACAGAGAGAGCAGACAGGGTCAGGAAGACAGACAATCCCTCTACACAACAATCCCCTACACATGCCTCACTGTGCTCTCTGCGATCTCTCCACAGCAACACTTCCAAAACTCTGAGAGGCTCCTGAAGACAGTTTTTTGGGGTCCCTGAGTGTGTTACTCTGATGTGCCCAGTTTCTCAAGAACTGGGAACTCATCCTTTTAAAGTAGAACCTAGTAGAAGCACCCTAAAAGGAGAAGAACTAGGGTACCAATGCAACTGCCCACTCCCCTAAGGACAATCAGACTCCCCAGCCATAGCCCCCGGGAAGCAAGCGCACACTATTTGCTCTGGCTTACACCGCACACCATCTAATCTGCCTATGTTTTAGGTTGCCAAATTTTGTTTTTTCCCCACTCCATCACAGTATTTAGAAAATCAAAGAAAAGTTAACATTTTAGTATTTTTATGCCACATACGTAATAAGCTACACATTAGCACCCTTCTTCACCTTCATTTGATCACAACATTCCTTCTGAATACATGTTTAGTATTCTAACTCATGCCATGTTTTTTTAACCTGGTAAACATATGTAAAGGTGACCACAGTGTAGTTTAAACAATTTTACCTATAACTTAGATGCATAAACCGCACTAGTGTTACTGTGTAAGCAGCCTTTCTTTGTACTTCAGCTTCTTTTCTTTTGTTTAGAACAGGTCTCAGGCAGCCAAGGCTAGCCTCACACTAGAGACTGTAGCTCAAGCTTGCCTTGAACTGCTGCTTTCATCTCCAAGCCCTGGTATTGTAGGCGTGTGCCACTCTGCTCAGAACTTCATTTTGTTTTCCTAGGATATCTAAAGAACCACTAGGGCACAGAACATTTTATGACTCTTGATATATACCATCAGCTGTTTTCCCTATGGTCTGTACCAGTATGAAAGCTGGAACAGTATTTAGTTGCTAGCACTGTGTTGGCACTGATATTATTTACATGACTTATAATTGCAATAACAAACAACACAATACTAGTCTGAGTTGAGCATTTATTTCACCATCAATGACCTGAACATCTGCATAACTTTCAATAATGAATTATGATTCTTTTTTCAATGCAGCTGAATTCCATCTATAACTTCTGTTTGAGTCATATAGATCTTAAAATACAACCAAGAAAAAAAGGATATAGGCAGCATAAAATTTAAATTATGCCCCGTGTATAACCAAAGCAGAGTATATAACAAATCTAAGATAAAGAGAACGTCAATCCTCATTTCCCCGTAGAGAGAGAAAGACAGAGCGGTGAGGATACCACGCCTCACACATGAGCTGAAGATGTCCTTCTACAACATACACAGAAGCTGAAAGCGAGTACTGAAAAACACTTGCTATTTGGGACTGGAGAGATGGCTCAGCAGTTAAGAGCACTTGCTGCTCTTGTAGAAGACCCATGTTTGATACCAATATGGCAGCTTACAACCTTATGAAATTCCAGTTCTACCAAGTACATGGTGTACATGCATACATACAGGCAAAAACGCTCATACATATAAATAAATCTAACAACCTTTCTCAAATATTTTCTTTCTTAAGTAGCATATGGTAATGATCAACATTATTTTAATTACAAAAATTTACGTGTTGGGATACAGTATACTAACATTATTTTAATTATAAAAATTTACGTGTTGGGATATAGTATACTAACTTTGGGATACAGTATACTAACTTTACAGAAGCACAATTAATTATTCCTAATGAAACTGGTAACTCTAAACAATAGCAACTGAGGTTAAACTGATGCCCGAGTGAACTTGAGCTCCCCAGCTAGTGAGCAGTGGCTGTAACAGAGCCTGCCGTCATCAGAAATGTGAGACCTTCAAGTTACTACAGCATTTTAAAGAACTTGACTATTATTTTTTTTGAAAATGAAAGTATTAAATGTTTTAGATAAACACACAAAGTGACTGGTCTCATTACAGCACTCTCACATACAGTTCCTGTTGATCTGCCTCTTGTCCCCTAGTCCCCTGCCTCCTACCCTTTACCATCTGAGCACTATCCAACTCTTTCTGATTCTGTCATTTCCTTTTCAACACTTTCCCCTCTCTCGTGGTTCTCTGTGGGGAGCCATCAGAAGGCGGCTATCATCCTTGCAGTCATCTTGAACCATATACCCTGAAAAGAGACTTGATTACATCAGCCTGCAACAGCTGAGCACACTCTGATAACATCTTGGTTTAGACACCCAGGATCTTCCCTTGGGTGTGTGAGACTTAAAGCTGTGATTTAGAGCTGAGACTTAAGGGCATGACTTAGAGATCAGATTTAGAGACAAGACCTAAGTGCATGACTTAAAGGAGTGACTTAGGGGCGTGGCTTAGAAGTGAAACATATAAAAGGCAAGAGGCAGACGGAAGAGATGAGTACAACTTGGAACTAGGAATTAGGTTAGAGAGTACAACTATGAGTACAACTTGGAGTAGGAATTAGACATTGAGGAAGAAGACACTTTGACTAGCGAACTCAGAAGAAGAATTATTAGGCATTAGGCACTTAGCACTTGGAAGAAGTAACTTGGAAATTGGAGGCACTAGGGACTAGAACTAGGGACTAGGAACTCAAGACTTGGAACTTGGAGAAGAAGAGAGACTGAAGAATAAACGGGATTGAATCACACTCTGCCTGGTCTCCATTCTTTGCATCTGTCCTCACTCTCTCTCTTGCTGAACCCCGACCTGTGGACTGGAGCTGCTTGGGGCAGTGTGGGCTAACAAGTTAGTTCCCAAGGCTTTTGGCAGTGCGGGTTCAAACACTGACAGAGCGGCCTGAGACATTTTAGCCCCCAAGTGTGGGGCAGAGTGATTCTCGACATTTTTGGCCCCCAAACGTGGGCCAGCTCAGGCCGAAACATTTTGGGCGCCCAATGTTGGGCAGCAAGAATGAGAGACCCAGCAAGAACAAGAGACCCAGTGAGGGACGTTACTGGAAGAAGGATCTGCTGAAAATTCAGAAGTGAAACGAACTTGATCACTGCGGGAATCTACTGTATCAAGAAAGGTAAGTCAGGTTAATGAAAATGGGGCAAGTAATAAGTAAGCCTGAACTGAACTCTGTTTTTGTTTTGCTGTTTACTGCTCACATGTGTTAATTGTCTGCTTTTGTTTCATTGTTTGAATGCTATCTTTCATGTTCAAAACAAAAAGAAATGTATTTATCCGAAATTAGAATCTAAAATACAACCAAAGGTTGATGATGATTTGTCAGAGCCAGATTGTGCTGACCTAGAGGAAGAGACAGCCGAACATTTCAACCCTGAATGGCCCTCTTCCTGAAGACCCCCTCCCTATGCGCCTTCGCCTTCAAGTGCTCTCAAAATGGAGATGGTGGTTATAGATCCCAGATGGGAGTTACAGGAAAAAATATCTGTTCTTAAACAACAAATAGAGTTAGAAAAAGAGTATCAGGACTTAATTAATCAGCTACAAAAATTAAAGACAGGGAAGATGTCTCGAGAGGTAAACTGCGAAAATCCCCTGGCTCCTTGCATTCCTCAACCAGGAGTCCAAAGGCAGTTCCTATCACCTAGCTTAAGATTAGCCACAGATCATCCAGAGAAGGGAAACGCTGAGGCTTTTCCTATATCCGAGACCAGACACAATCAAGGGGTTGCTTGGAGACATCACACAGGATTTAATTTTCAAATTATTAAGGAATTAAAAAATGCAGTATCATAATATGGTGCCACTGTTCTCTTTACTCTTGTGATTTTAGAGTCTGACGCAGAGGAGTGGCTGACTCCTAGTGATTGAAATACCTTAGTGAGAGCAGTTCTTAGTGGTGGTGACTATCTTATTTGGAAATCAGAGTATCATGAGAATTGTAAAGAAACAGCTAGGAGAAACATTCAGGCAGGCAATGGTTGGTCCTTTGATGCCTTAGTAGGAGAAGGGCAATTTGCTTCTAGTGATAACCAGATGCAATATGACCCAGGTTTATATGCTCAAATTCAAAATGCAGCCATGAAGGCTTGGCGTAAACTCCCGGCAAAGGGAGATCCTGGTGCGTCCCTAACAGCAGTCAGACAAGGACTTGATGAACGACTTTCTGATTTTGCTCATCGATTAATAACAACAGCAGGAAGGATTTTTGGTAATGAGGAGGCAGGAGTAGATTATGTGAAACAACTTGCATATGAAAATGCCAATCCTGCCTGCCAATCGGCCATTAGACCCTACAGGAAAAAGACAGACCTTACAGGGTATATCAGACTCTGTTCTGACATAGGGCCCTCCTACCGATAGGGCTTAGCTATGGCAGCTGCCATGCAAGGACAATCAGTAAGAGATTTTTTGGCTAGTAGAAACCAAAAGGCCTGTTTTAAGTGTGGCAAGCCTAGACACTTTGCAAGAGATTGCAAGGCAGAAAATGAGTTAACCCAGAGACAGCCCAGAAAACAGCTGGGTTCTGCCCACTTTGCAAACGTGGAAAGCATTGGGCTAGTGAATGTAGGTCCAAAAGAGATGCACAAGGAAACACCCTTTCCCATAATCAGGGAAACGGGAACAGGGGCCAGCTCCAGGCCTAACAAACACAAGCCAAAACAGGCTTATGGAGTAGTCAGTTTCTTACCAGCAAACACCAATCCCTTTCAGAACTTAGTGGAGCAACACCAGGAAGGACTAGACCTCAGTTCTGCCACCCACATAGTATTAACACCAGAAATGGGACCTCAGGCCTTACCCACTGGAGTGTTTGGACCACTCTATCCAAATGCATTTGGCCTGATAGTGGGAAGAAGCAGTACTACTATGCAGGGACTACAAATTTTTCTTGGAGTAATAGACAATGATTATCAAGGTGAGATTAAGCTAATGGCTTAGGCAATTCAGAATATAGTCACCATTCCTATAGGAAGGAGGATAGTTCAACTATTGTTACTTCCATTGTACTCTACTAATCACAAATATAAGAATACTAAAAGAGGGGATCAAGGCTTTGGTTCCTCTGATGCATACTGGGTACAGCCTACAGTTAAACAAAAACCTATGATGACACTATGACTGGATGGAAAGGCATTCCAAGGCTTGGTTGACACAGGAGCTGATGTGACTATCCTAAAACAAAGTGATTGGCCTGCTACCTGGCCTCTGACCCCAACCTTAACCAATCTAAGGGGTATTGGCCAAAGTCAAAATCCACTACAAAGTTCTAAGGTGCTGATGTGGAAAGATAAAGAAGGCAATACTGGAAATATACAACCCTATGTCATCCTGGGCCTTCCCATTAATCTCTGGGGCAGAGATCTGTTATCCCAGTTGGGATTGATTATGTGCAGCCCTAATGAAGTAATCACAGCTCAAATGATAAACCCTGGATTTTTCCCCCAGGGAAAGGATTAGTAAAAAGTGAAGAAGGGATTATCTAACTTAGATCGGGCCATAAAGGCTCCTGAGTTACATCAGCTTAATGCTAAAACTTTTAAAATTATGTTTAAAATTACCAGAAAACAAGCTAGACAAATTGTTAAACAATGTCAATCATGTGTTACACTTTTACCAGTTCCTCATTTGGGTGTAAATCCAAAGGGACTGATACCAAACAGTCTCTGGCAAATGGATGTTACTCATTATAATGAATTTGGCAATCAAAAATATATACATGTATGTATAGATACATACAGTGGTTTCATTTATGCGACATTACAATCTGGAGAAACAAGCAAGCATGTGATCAGAATCTTTCTGATTCTGTCATTTCCTTTTCAACACTTTCCCCTCTCTCGTGGTTCTCTTTCTACTTTCATGATTTACACTCACACATCAAAAACCAGAGCCAGGGCTAATGAGATAGCTCAGTGGACAGAAGTACTTGCAAACTCTGGCAACCTGAGCTTAACTTCTGCAACCCATTTAAAGGTGGAAGGAGAGAACCAACTTTCAAGAGTGCACACTGTACACATCCCCACACACATCCAATAATGAATAAAAAATTTTAAAAAGCTGAGGAGAAAGAACATGTGATGTTTGTCTTTCTGTCTCTTATTTACCTTACTTAATAGAATAATCTCCAGGTCCATTCATTTTCTTGCAAATTTCATTTTATGGCTGGAAAAGTTCTGTCATGTATATATATCACATTTTTATTATATTCACTGCAGACAGACATCTGGGCTGTTTCCACTCCCTTGCTATTGTAAAGAGACCAGCAATAAACATGGATACATAAGTACTTCTGTGGGAGGACATGGAGTTCTTGGGAGAGACAAAGTTAGAATGCCTAGTAGGTTTATTAAGTGGTATGTTGATGTGGTAAAACCATGCTAGGAAGTTTGGTAAGGTAGAGCAGGTAGAGACCTGGACACTTGATGGGCACACACCTGAGACTTAGACGACTCCCCATCCCTGCCAGACTCCTGGCCTGAAACACGTGCCATGTTCCTCACATAAAAGAAAAGTGTACTATGGTCACCTAAACCCAAAACAGAGTTCTCCATGCTAATGAGATACCTAGAAGCCTGGAGGGCTTAGCCAATAAGCTTCCCTTCCCAGACATTCCTCTCTGCAAAAGGTATTTAATCTCAGGTCCATCCTGATAAGTGGGTACACCACGGTATGCATCTATTTTCCGCCACGAACAACCAACAAACTGTTCAGAACCATGGATTGTCTCTTTCATCAAGATCTGCCATGGGGAGCCATGGAGAAAGCATTGGACTGTAGAGGCACAGCTTAATTCTTTTGTAGAAGGCCGCTCTGTGCTTCCAACCCCAACTGCCACCAAGCCTGCCTCCGCCAAGCTAAGGACAATCACCACTGGGACAAGCCAGAGCTCCCCTTCCCCCAGCCTAGGCTTGATGCTGTCCCCAGCTTGTGAGTTCCTGACTCTGCTCTCCACTCTTCCATGACTCCCAGCCACACCTGGATGTCCAAGAGTCAGAGAACCCCATAGCCCCAGCCTCATTGCAGGCCTGGGGACCCCAAGCCAGCTCCAGCCTTCACACGTCTCAGACTGCACTTTCCCATCCCCAAACGTGTCCTAGTGCTTCCCTGCAGCCTGGCACCTGCCCGACTGCTGCCTCCCTAAGAGGCTGTGCTCAGTGGGGCAGATGTGGACCCACAGTGTTGTTGAGAAAAATAGCTTTCTAATGTAATTTAGCAAATTCTACATCTGCTGGTGGAAAACTATACTGCAAAGGTAGATTTCCTTCCAGAATAATCCCCTCCTACCAATTCTTCTTGCTTTGTACAACCAAGAACTCTAGGCATTATATAGAAAACAAATGTAAGAAAGCTTAAAGTGGAAAGAAGGTAGCACACAAGAAAGTCCCAACTGGCACAGGATGTGAATTCTGTGACTTCATTCATGTCTCAGATGGCCCACAATCAAAGCACATGAAATCAGCAACCTGGAAACACTGAATAGTTTGGTCATTGTGGCCATCCAGGCTATACACCCTAAGAAACAGACTTTGTTGTTTAAGCCACTGACCTGTGTTACCTTACTGCAGTGGACTGAGCAGACTATTGCATGCAATGTTAAGTACAACTGTCAGCACTATATGTACATGACAGAAACAGGAAATTAAGCAGACAAGGATGCACATCTCTAATAGTCGCACTTGCAAGGCATACGGACTGCAAGTGCAAGGACAGCCTGCACTACATATAGGACTGTCTCAAGCCAACAAAGCCAGTCTGACTCTCTCCCCTTAGGCACGGAGGGGACAGCAATTGTTAGAAGCAATAAGGAGGGCAGCACAGGGACTTGCCTGATAATATGACATTAATGTGAAGAAACAAAGAAAGTTTTAAAAGGACTCAGAAGAAATGCCACTGGTGGCATTCTAGATTGAATTCTGTAAGAGCGTTAGTGAAAAAAAAAAAGAAATTTAAGTGTGGACTTACACTTATTTCTTAGCTTTTAGAAATGTACAGTGTACATTTGAGAAAAAAATAAACATAAATATGTTTACAAGGCATGAGCACTGGAGAGCTGTCTCCACTTCTCCTCATCAAGATATCCCCACAGGTACCCTCAGCAGCAGGCTGGTGAACTGGCTCCACCCCTCACCTGAGCAGCACAATATCGCCAGTGCTGAAGACATGAGAGCAGGAAAGCTAACCTGCCCCTTGTACCAGGAGCATTAGCTGGAGAGCTCACCCAGGTGGTGCAAGCACAAGAGTAACCTCTGACCTCCCAGGCCCAAGCCAGGGGTTTTGAGCTGACCCACCCCAATATCTACCTGTGAAAGGGCTGGTTCTGCAGATCCAAAGCGGCAGGATCTCCATGACAAAGGCAAAAATACTATATCACAGAGGAGTCGTGGTGAGGATCCAGTATCGACAGTGTGGCAGAAGCCAGAGGCCTTAAACCAGACCAATGACTCACTGCAGTGAACACTTGCAAGTGAAGATGTGTGGGCAAAAGGGTCTACTGTGGGACACCGTGACAGACTACAGCTTCCACAACAAGATTTGTTGCTGTTGTTTTATCCTATTTTATTTGGGGGGAGGTTGCAAGGGTGAACATGAAGGGAGATGAGTGGGACTGGAGTGCATGATGTGAAATTCACAAAGAATCAATAAAAAGTTAAAAAGAAAAAATGTACACAGCAAGGAAAACTTGTAAGGGGCACATGAGAAGTCTGTATTTTTTTGTTGTTATTTTTCTGACAATCTAAAATTATTTAAAAAGTACAAACAATATATTACACAACAGACTCAAAAATCACCACAGTTTATCCCTCTGTGTTCAGAAACAAGCAACACTCTCATCTGCATACATAAGTGGCAATCATACTATTTCTAAGTAGCTAACCAGGAAAGTTCATTTTTGAGGTGAGAAAAACTGCTGTCTCCAAACTCCTTGTGGCTTCCTTGTGGCTTCCTTGTGGCTTGAAGCTTCACAGCTTCCTCTTCTAAGGCAGAAGAAACCAGCAGAAGTATAATATGTATTTCTAAATTTCTGCCTTTGTCTTTTTTCCACTTTTTCCCAGTATGCCTAAGCCCTACTCTTCCTCTCTAAGGAAGGACATGATCACTTAAATATTTACATTAGAATGGACAGGGAGAAGGGAGGAGCCTTGTGTTAACTTGCTTCACTCATTACTGGAAAAGTAATTAACCAGTATTCTTGACTCTAGGCTAATGGCAGATAAATGACATTTTAATAGCTTAACTCAATTCAAAACTTCATTTGTTGGGTTTTAATGTGCAAGTAGTTTTGTACTCTCTGGTTTTAAAACTGTTATTTAAGAACACAATGGTTTTGGTTGAACCAAGCATGGTTCTCTCCTTTGGTAAGCATCACCTTTGATGAATGCTTTGATCTTTTCAAAGTTTAGTCTTCAGAGGGGGTCTACAACTTTAGCCTTGGAGATACTCACCAGGATGTGTTTTCCATTAAGACTTTTGTTGCTTGAAATAAACTTTGTGTTTCCTGCATAAACCACCAATTTTATCCAACAAGAATTCAGGGAAGCTGAATCTTCCACATTCTTGAAGTCATAAGACTAGTTATTTTTTAACCCTTCACATACCCTTTAATTTTTCAGAAATTATTTACTGTAAGATTATTTCAGGAGAAAAAAATTTTCTTTTCTCTATTATTCTTAGAAGAATAGTGTGCTTTCCATACTTGACAGATAAAATATTAAACATATAAAATTAATTAACAGATAAAACATATGAAATAGATAAAAAAAAAAAAAAAAAAAAAAACCTTAAAGGAAAATATGCCGTATATTTAACTACACTGTCTTCAAAACTTCTTGAGTTCGATTAAAATGCCTCTGGTTTAAATATTGTATTTTGAGATTTAATTATTTCACTGTGGCTATCAATTCTAAAACCTGTCTGAAAGACTTAAATTTGCCCACTGGATACTCCAAGCTCTCTTCATTCTGTGCTTAGTGAAGAATGGAAGGCTGACAGACAGACGCCAAGCAGGATCTCGTCAGTGAGGCACAGCAATTTAAGTTCATCGCCACGTTCGTGTGAGGCCTAAGCTTTCTTTGCAGAGGGTAAACTAGGTTTCTAAGTGACAAGCTTGCTGCAGAATGAAGCCCTGTCCTGATGAATGACCGTGTGAAGGAATGTTCCCTCTGTGTTCCAATGTGCATCCAAGAGTAAGAATATTGCTACAAAGACATTTGGAACAAAACATTCGAGAACTAAAATTCCAAGTCAATTTATAAACATCCACGAAGGACTGCATATTCATTAGAATTTTTAAGTAGACAATAGACTATTTTTAAAAGCTCCTAATGCGGTCATTTTCATACATACACACACACATACACACACACACACACACACACACACATTCCCACAGCAGTATTTTTAAGGATCAAACCCACAATCCTGTACATGTAAGGCAAACATTCTAACAATGAAAAAAAGCCCCAGCTACCCTACCCTCCTTATTTTCCAGACACCTTAGTCTGACCTTATGCTGGCTAGCTTCAAGCTCAAGTCCTCATGGCTTTTTTGGGGGGGTGGGGGGTAAGGGGGTGGAGGTATCCACTGCTAGGCTACCCATTTTGGCTCTATACATTTAATTCTATTTAATTCTCATCTGACTTGATAGGAAGTTTCCCAGATTCTCTCTGCCGGTATTTCAGTGAGGAGTATCTGCAGTAGTCTCATCTAACTACATACTATAGGGAACGCAGGAGTCTTTTCTCGGCAGTACTCTCATCTAACTACATACTATAGGGAATGCAGGAATCTTTCTTTTCTTTCTAAAATCACTCTTTCCTCCACCATCTAAAAGTTTGTCCTTTTGATCTTTTTTCCTCTCCAAAATTCTGTAAGATTACAAAACACAGGTCAAGACCTAGATATAAAAGGAATTTTAATACAGCTTTCTTTCTCCAACTAGTTTTTGCTGGTATATTTCCTCAATACACTGCTAAATAACTATTATCTAATTGACTAAGATATTAAATTCTCTTCATGGTTGATCTGTTGATTTTCTTGGAATCTTCTGATTTAAATGAAAAGTTCAATGACTTAACTGCTTTTGTCCCATCTTAGCCAACACTTATGCAGTGGTCACTTGCATGTTCTCTTATTCTGTCACCTAGACAGAAATTCCACAGGAGCGACTTTCCCTTTCTACAGATGCACTGTATTTCCCCAGATGGCATGTGGGCAGAGTGTCTTCTGCCACTACTCAGGCTGATTCTTTAACCACTGCCTTTACAGCTCTTCTCCAAGTCTTCCAGCCAAACCAAAGTCATGCGGAAGCAGTGTTTCTGCTATCTGGAAAACCTCTGTTGGAGATTTTGATACCTGATGCCACAAGACATGTCTTTTTATCTCAAAGATTTTTAGGGTATCAGGATGCTAGTTTAGATTTTTTCTTAACAAACAACAAACAAACAAATCAAAACCCACAGCACACCATGGAAGTCAAAGGACAAACTGCAGGATATGTATTGGTTTTCCACTTCCATCCTCCTGCGGTAGCTGCTGTCAAGAGTTCACACTCAAGGCTTTGTGAAGCTTTCCTCACTGAATCCTCTCACCAGCCATTCCTAAGATTTTACATTTATATTTCTCACACTCATTCCCTGACTACTGTTGGGAGCCAACTCCTAGCAGAAAGCCGCTACCATCTTTGCAGCCATCTCAAACCATATACCCAGACAAGAGACTTGTTTTCTACAGCCTACAACAGCTGAGCACACTCTGATCCCACATATCTTGTTTTGCTGTTTAGTGCCCACAGCTGCAAGGCGCACGGTGCATGTGCTATCCATGTTATACACGCCTGTAAGGCGCAGCAGTATCCACACCTGCAAGGCACGTGATATCCATACCTACAAGGCACAGGGCAAAAGCGTATAAATACCCTGGGTTTCCCTTCAATAAAGGAGACTTGAGACTTGATCAGAACCTCTGTCTTGTCTCTTCCCCTTCATCCCCACTCTCTCTCTTGCTAGACCCTGACCCACAGACCAGAGCAACAGCTCGGGCCGGGACAGACTACACTGTGTCTACTTTGTTGGTTCTTTTTAAAAGAAAAACAATTCTATGTATTCATCTGTCTCAGCATTTTCCTGCCTCTGAAGTCATTTTAAAAATTATTGATGTCTTCACGTGCTTTCATTTCCCTAAGGTAACTTTTGGTTCATGTTTTGAAGTTTTGAACTCATTCATTTTCATTCTTTTTTGTTTGACCATAAATGACTGCAGGCTATGAGTAATTGAGCTACACCCACATGCTTTCATGTCTCATTGTTTTATGTCACCTGCCTCAAAACTGCAAGCTGCCCTTTAAGGTAAGGTTTAAAAACTTTATGTAATATGATGAACACTATCTCAGCCTTTAACTTCTAGCTTTATTTCACTGTTGTTAGATATATAAACTACACTACTTCTACTTTTGGAAACTAGAGGTTTTCTTCATGTTCTGTTTTTATAATGCTGCAGGAACATGTGCATTTTCTTGAATAGGGTACCAGTCCTTTTATAGATAGCCATTACATTAAGTTTACTGACTGTATTCTTCAGCTCTGTCACCATGAACCAGTGTGATTTTCTTGGGCTCAGCTACACATATGAACCACAAGACATCCCCAATCTTAACATCAGCTCACTGAGAAAGCTGTGGGAATAAAGCGATTTCATAACAAGGAAAGGTAGGAAAACAAGATGATTTCACCTTAAAATGCTGTTAAGATCATGGAACTATTTTTAGGATCATATAAAATGTGCTGCCTTTTATGGAGGCTCCTTATATCTAACAGAGGCATTTTGTTTTATTGACAGTTTCACTCTGTAGCAGAAGCTGGCTGTGCTCCTCCTGCTTCAGCCTAAAAGCACTTTCCTATAAGCCACTTTAGCAGTGAATTCCAGACAACTTCCAGCAATGGATTTGATGGAACACCCTCTCACTACATTAGAATAAGGACCAATTTCATCATGTTAAATAAACAAGGGTAAATAAATTATTAATTTAGCTAATTACTATTCACTTACCATTCTTTCATGGTGTTTTAAATAAGTAATTAAGGAAATATTCTCTCTTGCCACTCAGTTTACCATTTAAGTAGAATGACTACAATAAAATGGAATAGGACATTCAGAAGTGTTATATGAATTGATGTTATTAAGTTAGAAAGCAAGTCTACTAGATAATTAAGTATGACTATTTAGCAGTACCTTTGATTGTATGATTCCTCAGAAATATAACTAGCACCATGTGTGTAACTCTGTAAGAGAATATACCATAAAACCAAAAATGTGCCATACACACTGACCCTACAATGCAGAAATATCAGATAATGCAAACAACTGCAAGAGAAAGAGTGAAGGAAAATTAGATTTCTATCTGTAACCCAAATGTTACCTTTGATATGCTGAGTCCTCTGATTGTCCTGCCCCTGTGTTTGAGCCAGAGTCTCACTATGTAGACCAAGCTGGCCTCTAACCCAGAGCTTCTTGCTTCAAGCTCCCAAGTGTTCAAAGTACAGGTGTACCCCACCATGCCAGCAGATGCCATTGGTTCCTACCTACAAGCTTACTAAGCGGACTAAGAAACCTGAACATTACAATAAGAACATTTACAGACAACACCTGCTCCCTTACAGCTCCTTATTACTCCAATGGACTCCATGGTTTCAAGAAAATGAGATCACTTAGCAAATCATGTAAGACTCTCCGGTCTCTTGATAAATACAAGGCAAGCAAGCAAACAAATGAAGGACTGAGAGGTAGCCACCAGGTGTTACAGATAAGAACTGCCGAGTCCTATAAAGGCAAGCGTGTTTACCAGTCAGTAGCTTACACGGATCGAGGATCTAAAGAGGCAAGAGCATTTACCATCAGTGTTTACACTGGGGCTCTCAGGGATGAACTTAGGCCTGTGGGTGTGCAAGGCAGGTGCTTTCACCAAGTAATAAGTCATTAGTTTATAAAAATGCAGAATATGGTGGTGGAATTGGAGGAGTTAAAATTGTCCATCTTGACATCTGCAGACATGACAAGACTATTGTAGAAACTGTAGCATTTTAGAACTTGTAGCATTTAGAACTCCCCTACCTCAGGGGAGGAAATACTAATTTTATGACTGTCTAGCTTGTTGCTTCCTGGGGAGCTCAGAATGATCCCATACCTATTTTAAATACAAATTGTGTACTTATTTTTTTAGGCAGGAAGCATACACGTCCGCAGAAATGACTACAATATTAAATACTGTAAGATGCCAAATAAATAGCTTGTGAATAAGTAATAAATAAATTAAATAAATAAAATTAAAGAAGAGAAACCAAATGGCAGACTCAAAACAACAGCTTTAAAATTTTAAGCTACGCAGAAAACAACACTACTTAAGTATCTCAAAATACATGCTTCACTATTTATCCTTCATCTGGACAGTTTCCACAAATCACAAAGAATCATAAATCATAAATCAGCATACTGAGATTTAATCTGCATTAAAAATGAAACCACTGGGTAGCTACAATACATTTGAGATTTAAAACTATAAATAAGTTTGTGCCAATTCCTCAGGTCCTAAGAAACAAGCTAGAATAGCCATTCTAAAATCTCCAGCCTGAGAACACAAAGGGAGGGACTCATGGCTCTACCTGTATAGGTAGTTGAGGGTGGCCTTGCCAGGCATCAGTGGAAGTGGACGGCCTTGTGGCTGAAAGTTTGGATTCCCTAGTGTCGGGGAATTTTGAGAGCAGGGAGGTGGGAATGGGAGGTGGTTGGAAGCATACCACCATAGAAACACCCAGAATTATATGGATTAGACATGACAGAGGCAGGCTGCCAGAAGACTACATCCCAGAATTCAAACAAAAAATTATCTTGATACTAAAATTTGTTTTGAGAATTGTATATTGCAGAATACACAGCCTGGGTGTATCTACTCATCAAGTGAGCTGAGCAGACCTGCTCGAACCTCTGATGTCCTGGAATTTCAGCTGGATGCAGTGAAGACACAGACGTCAGAGGCTTATCAATTTACTCTTCTCCCTGCCCCTCTTCTAGTATCTCAATGCCCATAATCAGCTTGAAGAAGTTAAGGAAGAGTAGGCGCCCCTATTCCCTGGGCTTGGGGACTGAGGTGGTTAGTTAATACTGGGCTGTCTTTCTAGGGAAAAGTAGTGGTTTTGTTGGAACAGGGAGGATTAGCTAGGATTTATTGCATAGCCATAACCTACTGGCAGAAATATGTATAATTGTTATTAAGATGAAGTTATAATTTCTTAAATGGTACAAAATTTACTTTGATTTCAAATTTAAGGTTTTCATTGGTGTGAGCTTCTTATTAATATAAAAGTGAAGTTAATATTGTTACTCTCATAGGCATTGTGCCTAGATAACACATTTAGGAATACAAGACTTAGACCCAGTCCTTCTTTAACTTTTCTAACTGATTTGAGATGGTTAGCCTGTCAGTTAAGGGCCTATAGCAAATTCATGGCTCTGAGTTTATTGTTAGGGTGTTTTCTATAGAAATAGCTGAGAAGAGTTAACAGACAACAGCCCCGATTGCCTTACATGGATAGTTGGTTTTCAAAATGTCAGAAGTCCACAGAATTGACATTACAAACATTTCTGTATTAATGTTGATTTTGATTAGAGACCTGTCTGCTCCTGACAGCTTCCTGTCTTGGATTCTAAGAAGAAATTGAGCATCTTTGGAGTTACTCCAGTTGTGGTGAGACAGCCACTAGGCAAGAATTGCCTCTTTCCATCTACAGACAAATCACTGTCCAGAAAAGGACACACTTGGAGAATAGTCGACTGATTATATCTGCCAAGACAGAGTAATCAGCCCTTAATAATTCTGCAGCACTAGGTCTGTCAGATGATCCTGGGCCAGAAGGCTGAAGATCAGATGCTCCAACATTTTGCAGTATAGGGACTGTCCAGGTGTTCAGTGGTATCCTTAAATTGGCTAAGTTTTAGAAGCTATGCTTTGTGCTTCCCATAATTTCAGTTAACTCAGTCATTCTGGATTTCTGACGGGGTTGAAGACTTATAGTCTCATAGCCAATCCTTGCTATTTACTTTGAGAGAAAAGATTTGAGAGGATGGTTTTCAGCTGACATTCATTCTAAAGCCAAGAAAAAAAAAGCCAGGTTCAGAACTAAGTCTTTTAGTTAGGAGAGATGACAGAGGTTCTGGTTAGTCAACAAAATGATGGACTGAGTATTAGGTCTATCTTGTACCTTAGTGACATAAATTGGTATAGTTATGCTCTAATTATATTTTGAGAGAAAAGTTTTATTTTAACAGGAAGGGTGATAAGTAGGAGGAGCTAAGGTGGGAGGAGTAAGGAGAGGAAGAGGTGGAGAGGAGGAGCTAAGTGACAAGGTGGGGGGGGGGGGAGGGACATGGAGGCGGATGTTCACATGTCTCCACCAGTCAAAGATAGTTGATATATCTAGGCTGGGTATTGGGTTACACTTCTGATTGAGCAATACCAAATTTATAAAGCCTTTGATTAACATTTAAAAAAATTGTATAAAAGCAAAAAGGAGAAGGGGGATGGGATAGGGGTTTTCTAGGGAGGGGAAATGGGGAAAGGGGATGGCATCTGAAATGTAAATAAAATATCCAATAAAATAAATAAATAAAACTATAAATAAGATTGTGCCAATTCCTCAGGGTATGTCTTGCTTTGTGTTTAAGGATCAAGCTCATGTGAAAGGAGACAATGTTTCAGAATCAATGAGCAAGCAGCATTTAAAAACTGGCATGCCTGACCACCAAAGGTTAGTTTCTTAATCAAAGATTATCAATCTTCAGTTCTTATGGTGATGTGAAAATTCATGATGGTAAAAACGTTTGTCTTTGTGAGTTTGAGGCCAGTCTCAATACACAGTGAGACCCTGGTTCAAAACAAAGAATTTTACGTTGAGTCTTTAAAACTGCACAGAATAGCAGAACTAAGGAATCTGAACTGTGTGGGCGTTTGACTGTGGTGGTCGGACAGAGTTAGAGGAAGGCAGGATGGGCAGGCAGAACAGACAAGAGAAGGTCATTTCTGTGGCCTGGGTCTGAGGTGACCAAGCTGGATACTGATTAGAAACAATAATATTGCTATGCCCTACTTGGAAAGAGCATGTCTGTTATTAACTGAATGATGATGCAGTCAGATCCTGAAACTGGAAAATGCCATGAAGGCCTCTCCTCTACAGTATGCAGTGTTGTCTACATATAATCTTGAATATTTTCTTGACAATATTTTTCTGCTTTGATCACAGAAACAAAGTATTCTCTAAATAATGAAAAAAAAAAAAAAGGAAAAAAAGACTGCAGCTGAGTGTGGCAGTTGCACACATTCCTAACACACATGTTAGGTCAGCAGATGGCTTGCTCAGTACACTTGAAGCATCACATAAAATCAGGCATATAATGCTAGCACCCAGGATATGGAGACACGGGGACAGGGGGAATCATTATTTCGAAGTCATCCTTGGCTACACTGCAAGTTCAAGGTCAACCTAGACTACAGAGACTATTAGAAGGAGGAAGAAAGGAAGCGGGGGGGTGGGGGGGAGAAGGAAAATACAAACACACCTCTTTTTTGGACCTGGGGAATCAGTTCACTTGGTAAAGTGACTGGTTGAAAGCATGAAGTCCCTATTTGAGATCCAGAGAGAACCTGCAGGTACAGGTACATGTGTGTAATGTGCACCTGAAGGGCAGAGGACAACCTCAAGTATCATCTCACAAATACCTTCTCCTCTTTGAGACGGGCTCTCCCTGGTCTGACGCTCACCAATTGCTAGACTAGCTGGCCATCGAGCTCCAGAGATGCTCCTGTCTTTGTCTTCTCAGGACTGGGACTTCACTGTAGCACGGAGCCCGGCACTTTCCCGTGAGTGCTGGAGATCAGAGTTAGGTCCCAGTTCGTTCAGGATACGTGATTCTTTCTCCTAACCCCACAAATCACTTTTCCCCAGCTGCTGAGCTTTACGATTAATTTAAAATACACAAAAGCTAAGTGAACAGAAGCCTGTTCAGTTGTTTTTGGTTTTGAGACAGGGTTTTTACTTATATGCAGTCAGGCTGGGCTTGGCTCACAAACTCCTGCCTTAGCCTGCTGCTGGTTTACAGACCTGAACCACGGGCCTGGCAAGAATCCCTGTTATTTAAAGAAATTCTGACAGCCTGCACTCTAATTTTCTGAACAGAATGAAATTTTATTTATCAAAGACAAAATCATTTATGACATGCATCTATAGCTACTGAAGGAAAACTCCTGAAGAAGAATTAAAATTTTTAACTTTTAACAAATCTCTGTAATGTTTAGTCCAGCAGGGGAAAAAAAAAAGCCAGAATCCTCATATCTATTTCTTCATTCACTTCCTTGTCCTGTGTTTGGGTTAAATTAAGAAACAAAACAAAACATACAAAACAACAACAAACCAAGCCACCAGACCATCTTGGGTATGTAGTTTAAAGAATGGATGTGGTGGTTTGAATAGGTTTGGCCCACATAGACTCAGGTGTTAGAATGCTTGGCCCAGGGACTGGCACTATTAGGAGGTGTGGCTTGTTGGAGTAGGTGTGGCTTACTGGAGAAAGTGTGTCACTGTGGGAGTGGGCTTTGAGGCTTCTTATGCTTAAGCTCCACCCAATGTGGAACACAGTTTCCCCCTGCTGCTGCCTGAGGATCAAGACATAGAACTCTTGGCTCCTCCACCAAGTCTGCACACTGCCATGCTTCCCGCCATGATGATACTGGATTAAACCTCTAAAACTATAAGTCAGTCCCAATTAAATATTGTCCTTTATAAGATGTGCCTTGGTCATGGTTTCTCTTCACAACAATGGAAACCCTAAGACAATTACAGATGCATTTTAAAAATTACTATAAATAATATTTTCTTAAAGGTCAGTCAGAAACAAGAAATCAGAAACCACTGTGAACTTTCCATTCTCGATTACATTATAATCTGTCTACCTTGTTCTTTGAATAAATTGTATACCCTTAGAATGATTTTTTTAAACATGAATTAATACTAGTCATTTATAAAACACAGGTCCACTAAGTACATGTTGAAATACTGCGCTATCAAATTATTCTAAACTTAGTCTCACTGCTAGAAACATGTGAAAAATAAATGGAAAGCTATCAAACTGAGGGGGATACAATATGTGCGTTTTCCAAAATTCTAATTTTGCTTGATGGTTCAAATTTAGCAGTAAGTAACATACATTATTCATTGTTTTCCTTGAGGTGACAGGCTGTCCTTTCAAGATGAATGTATGCCAAATACCCAAGTCTGAATTACCATATTTACTTATATCAACTACTCTTTTGTGTTCAAATGGTGCTATAAGGAAAAAGGTAAAACAAAAAAAAAGTTAGGCTAAATCTAGCTGGTCCTGGAGCTCACTGGTTGGCTACCAAGCCCTAGGGAATTCCATGGCACTACATTTGCCATGTCTGGCTTTTATATGAGTGCTTGAAATAGAACGCAGGTCCATAAGATACATGAAGAGACAAGAATATAACTCAGTGGCAGAGTAACTGCCGGATAGATATAAGGCTCTGGGTTCAATACCCAGGATGTGGAGATGGGGGGGTGGGGTAGGATGAAAATTCATTCAATAGAATTTCATTATATGCAACCATTAAAAGAAGTGATGGAAATGCAAATTGATGTTCATGGGAACATATTTTTGTATATTTACACCTAAGAAAAATTTAACAGGACACACACACATATGTAAAAGTCATTATTATTATTTCTAACTTATAAATACAAAAGGTCATATAATTATATGTGCAAATAAAATACTGGGAAGGGTACATACTACAATGTTAAAGATTTCCTTGGGACACAGTATTTTACATCTGTAATCATTTATCTATGATTTTTAAATTAATATAAGTCAGTTTTATTTTCAAAAAATCTCTTTAAAATAACAGCTCCAATACTGAGAGCATTGCTGTGAACAGGATGATAAATTAACTTTTTCTTCTAGCAAATGATAGGAGAAAGGTGGCGGATGGGAAGCAGACACAAAGACAGAAAAGGCTACTGTGGAGGTAGCCTAGGTAGTCTCGTGTTCCAGATGTGTCAACTGTGTTAGTGAAAAGAGGCTTTCCCCAAGTGGGGTCCAATTCTTCACCCACAGCCCTGCGTGTTTTTATTACATCCAGATAGTACATCACTGCCAGTTTCTAAGTGAGCAGCAGTATCTGAACTCACTGACTAAGATTTTTAGTAAGAAACCAACTAAATAAGGAGGCAACAATAAGATTGCCTGCAAAACTCAAGAACATTACTGATGGAGCAGGCAATTAGCTAAGTTTCAGCTAAAATGCACACACAAATAAAATAAAATAAAATAAAATAAAGTAAAATAAAATAAAATAAAATAAAAAAATAAATCCACTTTGGAGGCCACTGCTGTATTCAATTCCAGAGCCACTTTCAATGGCCTTTTCTTCTCCAGTGCCTGTGAGTGCCCTTACGCAGCCTGCTGTGGGGGATCTTAGCCTGTGTGATCTCAAACTATTTTATGATTAACATTTCAGTTCCATCAAAAGAAAAACTGCTGTCTCAGGAGGATGTCTGGTTATCAATTTGTGTCTTTATTACATCTCAGTTGGATTATTTCAATTCATTACCTTCTAGCCTCTGTTTTAATGTCATTGACAACTCGGCAGTTTTTAAAGGCATAACTGCCTTTTCCAAGAACTTCCGTAGGATTTGAGTTAAGCTCAGTGTTGGTTTTGAAGACTGTGGGCTCTGCAGGGGTTAAACCCAGAGCCCTGCTCATGCTAGACCAGTGCCCTGTAGTGGAACAGTGGCATCTCACTGTTCTTGACATCACTGATGTCAAGAGGCTGGCTTGACATCCAGGCTTCCTGCTTCCAACATGCACCGTCACAGGGGTCACATGTGTTAAGGAAAGCTATGCTAAGTCCACAACTGGGGAGCAGCTACTGTTTTTTTATAAAGTTAATCTTAGATGACATAATATGTTCTCAAAGTGCACTTTGAACATTTCAGTACCATTTAGAGATGAAGGTAAGAAATTAGTAGTATTGTTTAACAGTTGGCACATTTTAAGAGAAAAAAATGTGGAATTTGCAAAACATAGAAAAAAGAAAAACCTTCCTTTAAAGAAATCATCTTGTTAATACACTAATAATGTAAAGAGGCTTTTAATACTGTAATGTATACTGTTGATCAAATACACCAGCAGACAGGGACTGAAGAAAGAAAATAATAGCCAGCTAAGGAAACACTGCTTACAAATATTAACGCTTTGCATTGTTGACTGTTCTGTGCTCATGGTTCCCTTTAGAAGAAGGTACTTGAGTGCCATTGAACAGAGGTCAAGAGAAGCAGGTCCACAAGTACAGCAGGCGACTGGGTACTGCTGGGGAGGAGCAAGCAGAGAACTGCTTACAGAATTACAGAGTGTGAGGGCTTAGGCTTCTCATACATGAGCCTTATGAGACCTGATTTAATAAATACATGTCACAACACGTAAGTAACTGTATGTGTGTGAAAAATAACAGCAATAGTGCTTTATTTGAAGAATGAGAAACATTACTTTGTATTTACTATTTTCTAAATGGTTATTTAATATTAAAGCTTAAGATTTATGTTGTTCTGGACAGATGGTTCAATACATTCTGCTTTTGCAGAGAACATGAGTTCAATTCCAAGCACCCACATCAGGTGGTTCACAATCAGGACAATAGTTAAATACATTAACATATGCTATAATGTTAAATATACTAACATACCTATAAAAGCTTTGCAGATGAACAAAATTTGTTGACAGTTCTAGGAGGCACTACCTACTCATAATGGTTTCCTGTTAGTTAATTAAAATAAAAAATTTGGGTCTATTATAACTCCCTTTTCCTTATTATCTACAATGCCTCAAATTTTATAAAGTTCATTTTATATGTGGCAAACACTTAAGGGAAAGAATGCTTTTTCTGACATGGTTTATTGCTAAGGAGCTCAACCTGTCCTTAAACTTGCAGCACCTCTGCCCCCACTTCGGCCTCCTGAGTTCTCTGCACGTGTGAAATGGCATGCCCAACACATTCACAAGGTTAAATGGAGAAATCAGACTATTAGCCATAAGGTAATAAATATAAATACTTCTATGCTAAAGACAGGGCATTAAAGCACCAATTTTTGAAGTTTCATTCAAACAGTGGGGTAAGTTTCCAATACTACAGGCAAACAAATCTCAGGGTCACCCATGATGCTGCCATGGTTTATAAAAGTGGAATAATTAATTTGTTAATTATTGTTAACTAAACAAAAAAGTGGAATAATTAATTTGTTAATCATTGTTGGCTAAAAAAAAAAAAAGAAAAACAAAACACCCTAGAAAACAAGAGGCTGTCTTTCAGTAGAACTGAAGTGAAATTTGATACATTTTAAATTACTTTTTATACTCAACAATATACAGCCTTGCATCCAATCACTCAAGGAGCTACTAAGCCATATGGATGACCATATCCGTGCTTTGGTTTTGGCTCTGCAGTGTCCCAGGAACCTTCATGCAGCACTCTGATGCTGTCACAAGAACTCCATCCTTCATCTCCCCAAGGAAAAGCACCACACCACTTCTCATCTTTATAAAAGGCAGAGGCCATACACACACTGTATGTTGCAACTGTGTCTATTTTCAAGGAGTTTCTATTGTTAGATTGTACTATGCCTAATTCAGAAGTCAGCTTACAACACAGTATATGCAGTAGTATACACAGGGTTCTGTACTGTCCATGTTTCTTTGGCACACATTCCAGGTCCTAAAACATGTCCCTTAAGGATAACTGACCTTTCTCCATCCTGTTGCTTTTAAGATGTTTCTGCTTCACTCATCTAGAGTTCATTTCAGGAGCTGAAGCCAGGTGAGAGTAGCCCTGAGATGAAGCTGCTGGTGCTGGTTCTGCTGATCTGGCAGGCTTGGAAGAGCTCTGCAGAATGATCAAGCAGTCTACGGAGAACTGGCCCCTTTTCAGCTACGTTACTCTAGGCATCACTACGGTTTAGTATATCAGTGGTAATATATACATGCTTCTGAGAACATGCTCTTCACTTCTGTCTCAACAATGGTTTATGAGCTATTGAAGGTAGTGGCTGTGTTTCATATGTATGTATGTATATATGTATGTATGTATGATGTATGCATACATGCATGTATTTATTTTCCCACTTACTCATTCATTCCTGAAACATTTGTTGAGTACCTGCTATATGTCATGCATGTCAAAAGGCACTAGAGAAACCTGCTGCATCTACCTAAGTTCAATGCTACATTCCATGTACTAGCATGGTGATCATTGGTCTTGCCTGTAACTTACCATCTTTTTCCTCTTGTCTTGTTCTGTGGGTGGTTCTTCATCTTCTGTTACTTTCGGTTCCTCATGATGAGACATCAGCATACAACTACAATTAAAAATAAGCACCACAGTTTAAGTAAAAATGTCTGAACCATACTAAAGCAATCCCTCAAAATTACTGAGAACATGCATGCTTCTCTGTAACAAAGAGTTGATTAGATAAATATGACTTCTATTTTTTAAACTTTTTGGTTGTGTTTTGTTTTTAGGTTGGGAAGCTGCTTCGGTTAAGGGTGTCTGCTACACAGCATGACGACCTGAGTTTGATCCCTGAATCCATGTAAAAAAGCTGGCACAGAAGCACACTCCTGAATCCGCCACTAGCGAGGTGGGACAGAACCATCACTGGGCTTGCTCGCTGCGGCTTAGCGGGACTGCTGAGCTCTAGGATCATGGAGAGACAGTGCATTAAAATCTGAGGTGAGGAAAACACTCTCATTAAGGAAAACACTCACAATTGATCTCTTGCTTCCACAGCACATACATCAGAAACATATAAACACCAAAAAGGCTTTCTTAGTATTATAATTTTAAAATAGGCGAAAGCAAAGGGAATGTGCAACATTTAACTTGGGCATTTGATACAGTAAATTTTAACTTAGGAGAACATGGCAGGAGGATCAGTATCCCAAGATTAACTTGAGTTACTTAAGGGGGGAAAAACAAAATAAACACATGATAAATTTTTAAAAGGTTATTTCTAGAAAGCTTTTGAATCGACTATCAATTAGAAGATAATTTATATCTTTCTTTTAAAAACAAAAGAAGACAAAACAACAAACCTCAAGACTTACACTTACACTACTTCCCCGCAGCTGCTGTGCATCTGCATACTATACATGCAGTGACTTTAACAGACGCATCATCAGAACACCACTGATTACCCAACGATCCACTTCATGCTGCAAGTGAAACTACTCTGCTATGAGAAACTTGTCCCCAGTGGCGCCCGTGGCTCCAGGACAGTTAGAAATCGTTTTATTTTGATTATCTGCACCACTGCTCTCGGCCATTAGCAGAGGTAATAGAAACATAGCTTCCTGTTCATCCTACACTCATTATAGGGAGAAAAGAAATGAATGCTGTCCGGTGATTCACCATCAGTGGAACAAAACCCACAATTTACTAATTTTGAACAGAAGAACTTGGAAACTTATCAGAGCTTTCTGTTTCTAACGAATAGACTATGGCAGAGAGGGTTTGGGTTCTCTTAATGTTTTACATCAAATTGAGAGGAAGGACAGTACCAAAGTCAAGTATTCACAAATTACTTTAGGACTGAGGCCAGCTGCTAACATCAGAAATGTACCAGACTCCCTGTCACAGTAGACCTGGGTGTCCTTCCCCACCATTAGAAACAACAGCTTCTGGGAACACTGCACCTTTCCCAGTCAGTACAGTGCAGCCCCACCACAGGAACCTCCTGAAAACAAGAAAGCTGGGCCTCCAACTCAATCCCTGCCTTCGTCATTCTGGAGCTGCAATGCTTTGGTCTGCTGAGATAATACACACAACCAATGCTCAAACACAAGGTAAGAACATGAGAAGTTGTAACGGAGTCTAGATCCCACTTTGAATTTTAGAGCTGAGTGAGATATGTCTCCATCAGTTAGCTACTTTATGCCAACTAGATTTTAATCCAACTGCAACAAATACTGGTCTCTATGGAAGCCCCTTTTTCTTTTGGTCTCAAATTCTTCTGCACCACAAAACATATTAGCTTTCTGCTGCTGCTTCTCCTCCTTCCCTCCTCTTCCTCCTCCTCTTCTTCTTCCTCTCCCTCCTCCTCCTCCACCTCCTCTTCCTTCTCTTCTTCCTCTTCCTCCTTCTCCTTCTTCTTCTTCTTTTTTTTTTTTTTTTGGTAAGATTTATTTTGCCTAGCAATGATTGTGCATGCCTTTAATCCCAGCACTCAGGAGACAGAGGTAGGCAGATCTCTGAGTTTGAAGCTAGCCTAGTCTACAAGTAAATTCCAGGACAGCCAAGGCTGTCTTAAGAAACAAAACAAAAAAGAGAGACTAATTTTTTTTTATTTGTGAGTCTATGCCACATGAATACAGTGTCTGTGATGCCCGATTCCCCTGCAGCTGGAGTTACATGCAGTTGTGAACTGCCTAATCTGGGTGCTTAGACCTGAACTCAAGTAAGTCCTCTGGAAAAACAACAAATGCTCTTAACCTCAGAGCCATCACTTCAGGTCTATTACTTACATAGTAGAAATGTTCTGCTCTGCCTTCATTGATGCTAAAGGATTCAGCACAATGAAGAATCAATCTCTCTCTCTCTCTCTCTCTCTCTCTCTCTCTCTCTCTCTCTCTCTCTCTGTGTGTGTGTGTGTGTGTGTGTGTGTGTGTGTGTGTGTAGATTATGGCTGGTTTTGTGTGTCAACTTGACACAAGCTATAGTCATCACAGAGAAAGGAACCTCCAGGAGATCCAGCTGTAGGGCATTTTCTCAATTAGTAATCAATGGGGGAGGGCCCGGCCCACTGTGGGTGATGCCACCCCTGGACTGGTAGTTCTGGGTTCTATAAGAAGGGAGGCTGAGCACATAAGGAAATGCAAGCCAGTAAGTAACACCCCTCCATGGCCTCTGAATCAGCTACTGCTTCCAGGTTTCATCCCTGCTCGAGTTCTTGACTGACTTCCTCCAACATGGACTACAGTCTGGTAGTGTAAGCTCAATAAACCCTTTCTTCCCCAACTTTTTTTTGATCATGGTGTTTCTTTGAAGCAATAAAACCCTTACTAGGAAAAGTTGTTATCAGCATAGTATTGTATTGCTGTGATAGACCTGACCATGTTTTTGAGAAGATTGGAAGGACTTTGGACTTTGGGCTAGAAAAACCACTGAGTATTGAGATCTTAGTAGAGTATTCTGTAGGAACCTGGAAGAAAAGAATATTGAGAGCAGTGCAGGAGACGGAGGCCTGGCTTGTGAAATTTCAGAGGGAAGATTAACGACTCTATCAGGGCTGTTGCTGTTTTGATTTATGATTCTGTGGTTCTGGTTTGCTGGGGCTGAACCATCAGCTGTGATTAACAAGATACTAGAACTACTAAAGTCAAACTTTTACGTTACTGGGACGACTAATGCTGGTTAGCTGGAGCTAAGAAATTAATGATGATTAAGAAGAAACCAGCATCACTGAGGTGAAATCTGGAAAGCATTTTTTTAGAGCACAGAAAAGCTGTGTTCCACACACAGTCAAGGCTGTTCCTCATGTTGGTAGCCAGACTTAGTACTGTGTGACTCACCCAGGTGGTACTGGTTTTGAAGGCATGAAGGAAGGAGCCTTGGAGAGCAGCTAAGGCTTAGCACAGTCAGAGGCCAGGAGAGGCCACTGATGAAGGTGCAACCTCAGTGGCAGTTCAAGGCACAGGACGGAGGGGGTCATGCAGAGAAGTTGAGGCTTGGCACCACCATGAACCAATGAACCAATGAGAGGCTGTGAAAGTGCTACCCAGTTGGAGCAGAAGACACCAGCATTTTGGAGATGCCAGGACCACGGGATGGCCATCAAGAACAGCAGCAGCGGTGGAGTAGAGGCACCGAGAGCCTAGAAGACAAGATGTGTGCTACAGAGGGCAGAGCTGGAGAACTGACCCAAGCCCTTTGGAACAGTCTAGAAGAACTTGAGTGGATCCCAGACATTGAATGATTAGAGTTTTGATTTTACTTTGATTTGATTGCAACTATGCCCTGATTTTTTTCCCTCTTGAAGAAAGTATTTTACTAGAGCCCACAGTTAAAAATCTTTGAATTGTAGAAGACTTTGGTTTTTTTTAAAAAGATGAGATATTTTAAAGGGACTGAAATTTTAATGTTTGAATTTGTAAAGACTGTGGAACTTTTAAAGTTATTTAGATCTTGAAAATGATTAAGATAGTAAGAGTTGAGGCTTAATAGAATGTGTTTATTTATGTCTCCAGTTGACAAGGGGCCAGTTGTAGTGGCTGGTTTTATGTCAACTTGACACAAGCTGGAGTCATCACAGAGAAAGGAGCCTCAGTTGAGAAAAATGCCTCCATGAGATCCAGCTGTAGGGCATTTTTTAAATTAGTAATCAATGGGGGGAGGGCCCAACCCACTGTGGGTGATGCCATCCGTGGTCTGGTGGTCTCGTGTTCTATAAAAAAGCAGGCTGAGCAAGCCAGTAAGCAACACCCCTCCATGGTTTCTGTATCAGCTCCTGCCTCCAGGTTCCATCCCTGCTTGATTTCCTGTCCTGACTTTCTCCAACAATGGATTGTGATCTGTAAGTATAAGCTGAAAAAAACCCTTTCCTCCGCAATAAAACCCTGACTAAAACCAACCTATCTTCCTTCCTTCCTTCCTTCCTTCCTTCCTTCCTTCCTTTCAATGACCAAAAACTACCTAAAGAACAGACTATGCTTACTTTAATTTGTGCAAATTATACTCATTTAAGTCTGAGAAAGCTATAAAACTACACCTTTTTTTTCTGACTCAGGATTGACTATGTATGCAATGTACCATTGAGCTATATATTACCAATCAGAAAAAAAAAACACCAAAAATTGTTACTGAAAAGCATAAAGTTAAAACTATCTTCTGAAGCTCCAATTGAAAGTAAAATCTCATTTTGTTAACAAAGATTAAAGACAAGCTGTCACATTTTAATTGAAATGCACAAGACGAGATTTCTAATAAACAAAAACATATGGAGGCTTTTAATCCACTAATAGTTATAGCCATAAAATACTATCAATAATCATTTAAAATAACAACTGTCTTGTGAACAACCACACAGCCACTCCTCCATTACACACCAGAGCAGAAATTACTGAACATCTCCAGGCTCTAGAGAGCTAAACTAGAATCATTCTCAACAAACTCAGAAGGGTCAAACCCAATAGACAAATGTTGCTAAGAAACACTAATCCTTTAAGTGCTCTGTTTAGTTTAAAAGGTACCTGCAGTAACATATTTCAGAAAATCTATGAAAACTCTGCCCTAAGTCTTCTGTTATTTTTCCAGTAAGAAAAGAATGACTTTACAAACATATATTCAGTGTCCTTTAAACTTTTCCTAGCCTAAATGAACTTTTCCATATTTCAGCGTACCAAATTTAGATGTTTCAAATTTGATCCCGTATGAAGAAAATAGCCTTGAATTCAAAGCAGGAACCTGGAGAGAGGAAGGGAAGTAGAGGCCATGGAGGGGCTTGCTTACTGGCTTTCTCCCCATAACCTCTCAGCTTGCTTTCTCACACAGCCCAGGGCCACCTGCGCAGGGGTAACACTACACCGTTAGTTTGGGCGTCTTACAACAATCATTAATTAAGAAAATATCACAGAGACTTGCCTACAGGGCAATCTGATGAAGGCATTTTCTCAATTGTACATCTTCCTTCCCGAATGACCCGAGCTTGTGTCAAGGTCACAAAAAACTGGCCAGCACAAATTACATACAACTGAACTGGAAATATTAAAAATGGACACTTCACATAATCGCCCTTCTCTTTTTCATTTAATTTTGTTGCTGTACTGGAGATGGAACTCAGAGCTGCAGGCATGCTAGACAAGAGTTAACCACTGAGCAGCACCTCACCCTTCACCATTAACAGAACCCAGTCCAGCGGGCTTCACTCCGCTTCCCTGCCAGCACACCCTTCTGAAACGGCTAGTCCCAAATCATGACAATTCTATTCTCCTAGTCAATGATGGTTCATACAGGGGGCATGTTTATGGAATTCTGCTCAAGTAAATAAAAGAGATAAGAGCTTTGAAATGATTTCTAGAAGACGCTGACTTCAATCTTCAGAAAAGACATAGAGTGTCTGGCACTGGCACTGTCATGTAACTCTGGAGCTACTTTGTACCATGCAGAAAACTGCCTGCAGATTGGGCCGGTGTGCTGAGGGATAACATACAGACCCTGGGTCTGTGATGCTGCTTGCTAGACCACATTAGCTGATGCTGAAGCCACTCTCCTTAGGAACATACTGCTGCCAGCGGCAGCCAAGACCTACTGTTAAAGCTGGAAGTTCTGTTACAGTCCCTTATATAAATACCTTATAAAAACTTAACAAAATTCCATTTCCTTCTTCTAGTAAACGCATTACCTTCTGTTTGAAAACAACAGCAGTTCCTAGGGCTTCGTTTTGTACTGGCAGATCGCTCGCTCACAGCTAAGTCTTTTATCCTTGTGCCGCACGTCCCCGTTAAGCTTCGATATTTCAATTCCTCTTTCTTATGCACTATCTCAAATCCTCTTATGGTCTGAATATAAGTTTCTAAGTGAATGTAGTACGTTAGCAATGCAGAGAATGAACCAAGAAGGAACACAGAAAAGAGGCAAAAGGAATTCTAGAGGCAGGTCTGCTCAAATAGGCTGGAGCCAAGGACATGACACAGCAGGAAGAGATTCTGAGCCAACGCCTAAGTCTAACAGCCGATGGCACATCTAGGGTTTGACAGGCACTCCAGGAAAAGCTGTGCTAGAAAATAGCATAGAGCATCATCCAACAACTGGATTCTGTTCAAACCTGGGCTTTTAATTTTCTAAAGCAGAAGGGCATGGCCGTGCAGAAAGCTGAAGAGAGACCTCCAAGGAGCTCACTAAAGACAGACACTAAGACAGCAGGTAGTGGTGACTTTAGAATTGGGCTTTGTTTCTTGTTCTTTTGCTGCTGCCATTTTGTGGTTTCCGGGTCTCTACCCTTCTGCAGGGCCATCTGGTGAGTCCAATGAATCAAGTGCAGACAGAATCATTACAAAGGCCTGTATTTTACTTGTTTCAAACAACACTACTTTGTTTATGCTGTGTTTTGTCCTCTACAAATAAAAAAAATTCATGAGTCTTTTCTAATCAAGTTTGCTGCTTCCTAAAATGTTGGCTAAATTCTTTCTTCCTTTTTACTTCTCACACTTTGGCAAGAGGCTATCAAGTTCCCTTCCCAGTGTTATGTAAGAAAGGAGAGAGTGCTAAGCAGACTGGTCTCTGGTCTCCTTAATCAGCTGCCCTGGTTTGATGAAAGAACTCTAACTGAAAACTAACAAGCAGATGCAGATTCATCAGCTCTCAAGATCAAACTCCTCTAAAGGGATTCATTTCCTATAACATTCCCGAGCAACACTGTTAGACTAATTATAGCGAAACACTAGGTATTCATTTACCTTATTTATAAACTTTTTAATAGATAAACACAAAAGTGGTGTCATCAAAAGAATGCATAAGAACTCACTGCCATTTTCTCAAACAAAATACATTTAGAATGTAAAAGGCCTAAACAAATATGTCAAGAGGGCATATTAAGATACAATGATAAAAAGGGGCTAGAAACAACACAATTTAAAACTAACCTGCTTATCATCTAATTATAAATACCTGTTGGCTCTCCTCAGCTGCTGCCACCACCTCCCTCCAAAGTCTCTCTCAAATTCAGCTCAGTGTTGCTTACCAGGATAATATTACTTATAACAGACACCTACATGGTTTCTCTGCCTCTAGGTCACAGTTTCCACAGACCACATGAATCACATTATAAACCTCATTGTGTCATATCTTAAGGTACTCTTCTACCCTTCCAGATTCTAAAGACAGAAGGAACCACACGGCCTACACTGCTATGTTGAGCTGTGTGCTTGGGAAGCAGCCAGGCTCTCTCCTAGAATGACTTTTGCATAGGCTTTGGTTTGTTCTTGCTCTTTATAAGCTGAAAGCTTAGCTGAGTGGGGTCTTGTCCTGAGGACACCACTTCTTTTATTTGATTTGAACAAAAGCTTCTTCTTACCTTGGCTCAAACATTGAATTTCCTGGTGTCCTTTTTCTCCTCAAACTGTTAGCTGGTTTACTGCCCTGCCTGCTCTTGCTCAGTGTACACTTGCCTAAGACTGGAGTAATAAGCATGTGATAGTCAGCTTAAATCTCTGCCACATGCATTAGCTTGAAGGTTTTCAGTTTAGCCTCATGCAGATTTATACATGGGCAAAAAGCCATCACATTATTTACCAAAATATCTTAAGAATGGTCTCCAGTTTAGTTTCTAATATTGATTCCCCTCTGAAAGAATCTGTTGAGATGGGCCTCCATAGTCCACAGTGCTCTCAGCACTATTGTCTTCCAAGATAATACTAGTGTGAGCCTGTTACGCTCCACTTACAGTATTCAACTGCTTTCCTGGTCCATAATTCCAAAGTCTTCCACAATTCTTGAAAAAAACCAACATGGTCAGGCCTGTCACAGCAGTTGCCTACTCCCAATTCTTAAGATTTATTGCTGTGACAAAACACCAAGACAACTTATAAAAGAAATATTTAATTTAGGGTTCACGGTTATAAAGGACTAGTGTCTGTGACTATTATGGCAGGGAGCATGGCAGCATGCAGGTTAGGTATGGTGCCAGAGGACAGCTAAGAACTTACATCTTGATACACAAGCATGAGGCGGTAGAGTCAGACTGGGCCTGGACTGGGCTTCTGAAACTTCAAAGCCCAACCCCCTCTTCCAACAAGACCACACTTCCTAATCCTTCCCAAACAGTTCTAACAACTAAGGACAAGCATGCAAACCTATTAGCCTTGGGGATGTGTGGGGGTGGGGAGGGATTCTCATTCAAACTACCACATGTCACTTCCATATTTAAAAATTACCAGTGAACTCCACTGATTAAAAAAATCATTTCAAAACTGCATTTCACACTGGTTACTTAACTAGTTGGCTCCAATCCACTATATACCCTCAGAAGTTATCCTTGCTAAGAGATATATCTCTATTTGTCTATTTTGTGTGAGGCCATGGGTTTGATCCAGGGTATTGGTTAGATATTATATTAGGTGTGCAGTGGAGTTGCTTTTCAATGGTGTCAGTTTCTGAACCATGAACTAGACAAAGCACAATGTCCCCTCTAGCTGTGCTGGGTCTTTGCCAACACACCAAACACCCAGAAAAATGTTGTGTCAAGGAATTCATGCTCTATCTGCTTTCAAGTTAGGACTTAAGATTTTCTTTTTCTGCCTTTATACCTGTATGGACTAGAACTCATACTACCAGCTCTCCTAAGTCTCCAACTTACCACTATAAACCAAAAAGGTATCAGCCTTTGTAACCAAATGAGCCAGTTTCTTAAAAATATTTTTACAGTTGTTTACTGATTCTGTTTCTGGAGAGAACACTAATATGTGTATGAATTACACAGGTGAAGAAAGCAGTTTTCTTCCTTTGCCCTAATTCATTCTCAAACAATATAATACAAATGTCAACAGCAACAGAAAGATTAGCTTCCTTTCAATGAACTGTTCAAATAAACATAAAGGGAAAGCTGAAAAGTAAGTTAGGCACTAAAGTGAATATTTTATACTTTTCATTTGAACCTTTCTGGAAGTCTAATTGTGTCCTGTAGCCCTGTGGATATAAAGTTTAGAACTATACAAGGCACAGAGTACAGATTAGGAAGATTTGTCACAGAGCTCTGCAAGCACACTAAGAAGCTAAAGTCTCACAGGCGAGGTAACTTGTTTCTCCACTGTATGCCAACTGCCACCCCTGGTAAAAGCCTCCACCCAAAACTTCTGGGGAAGGAAAACAGCAGTGAGTGACAGGTTCTCGTCCCCAGGAACACAGCCCTCATGTCGAGGTTTACTTTGAGTGTGGATTTCAGTTTTTATTTTATTTTACTATTTACTGTGGGTTCCAGGGATTCAGTTCAGGCTGTCAGGACTGCACAGCAAGCACTTTCTGCTTACTGAGCCATTTCACCAGCTATCAGATTAGATTTCTATGACAGTCTCCTAATTGGGTAATTAGACTTTGCCTGCAGGTACATATGTGTACCACATGCAAGTATGATGCCTACAGAGGCCAAAAGAGAGTGTTAGATGCCCTGGAACTGGAGTTATAGACAGCTGGGTCCTAGGTAAGAGCAGGAGTGATCTTGAGCTGATGATTCCATCATTTTCTTTTGTTGTTGTTTGTTTTGAGACAAGGTCTCACTATGTAGACCTGGTTGGCCTGGGAGTTACTGTATAAACCAGGCTGTCTTGAACTCAAAGATCTACCTGCTGGAATTGAAAACATGCACTACTAAGCCTGCTTACCTTTCCATACTCTTAACAATATAACCTCACCTAACTAGTCACCAAAAAGAACATAATTTTAACTATTACTTTTTGAAACTAGTCAGTCACTTAAAAGGTACTATAGTATCCAAAAAATACCCTTTTAAGATGTCTTAATCACAAATACAAAGTAACTCATCCCATTTTTCTCATAATTAGTTTGAAAGAGGAAACCTATTTAAAATATCTATAAAAAGAAATTTATGCTAGACTGTCTTGGGACTAAATTTATTTATTTATTTATTTATTTATTTATTTATTTAGGTAGTTAGTTGGTTAGTTAGTTTTAAATTTATTTTTTGGCAATTTTACACATGTGTATAATGCATTTTGATCATATTTATGCCTATACCCCTCTCCAACCCCTTCCCATTCCCTCTAGAACGTTCTTCCGCTCCCCTTTTTCATGTCTTTTAAATATTTTTTTTTATTTTAATTTATAATGTATACCATAAGCAACTCCCCCGTGGCTACATTCCTATAGAAAAATAACTTCCTCTTCCTCGGCAGCCACTGGCAAGAGCTCAATTAAAAAAAATTATCAAAACAAAGTGATGGCTATTGTATCAAAGAAGCTCAATTTGGAATATAATAAAATAAAGCTGGGCTTTAGAAAAATCGACTAATAAATATTATAAGCAAAATAATGAAGAAAATCCTTGGTGTAGAACTATTGATATGGCTCAGTTCACAGCATGCTCGCCAACACATACCACCCCAGCACCACATAAAGCAGGTATGAAGGGATACATTATAGCACTTTGGGAGGGGAAGGAGGGGAAGATCAAGGTCATTTTTGACTATGCATGTTTGTGATCAGTTTGGGATACTTGAGACCTTGTCTGAAATAAAAAAACAAATTAAATAAAACCATATAAAAGACAAAATTACACTCTTCATATTGCAAACTAAAAATAATCATGCAGCATTATTTAATTCCATAAATCTAAGTATGATTAATTAAATGATCCACCTACTCTTTGTAAGTTCTTGTCTCAGGGTCTTCTGTCATAACATCATGAAGGGCCTCCACTGAGATATTTATAATTCCACAAAATTTATCTTGAATAACACTAGAATAAAAGAAAAACAATACAGATTAACCAGAGTATTTTAACACCATCTTTAAAAAAACTCCAAACACTATCTTGAACATGTAAATTTAGTACTGAAACAGAAAAAAAAAACCCTTCAAAATATATTTCAGGGTAATATTTTTACAACTGCACATTTGTAATACTAGCTGAGCAGCAGGGAAGACAACCAAGGCTGAGGAGATGAGTCAGTGGTTAGGAGTGCTGGCCACGGGAGCATAAGGACCTGAACCTGAGTCCCCAGCATCCACATGAGGTGGTGCAGGTGTGTATGAGTTTGTTACCCTAGCTTTGAAGGTGGAGACAAGAAGGTCCCTTGTCACATAGGAATAGTGCAGACAGCGATGGAGAGAGAGATACATCCTACTGCATACACTACCCCCAACACACACACAAACACTCACATACACGCACACCAGATACATATTGGTTTTTACCATTTTTTCTAATAGTCGTATGTTAAGTTTTACAACAACAGGGACACAGAGTCCTGGCAAAAATCTCTGCCTTTCTGAAGACATTGTTAAGGGAAAAAAAGAAAAAAAACATGTTGCAGTGTGAAAGAAATATTGTTAAAACATTTGGCAAAAAGTTGGGCCCAGCCTATAAAGAGTTCAGAACAATCTGTCAGAATCAGCAGACAAACAACTTCATTTTGAAGTAGAAAAGGTTTAGATGGAAAAAAATGTGAACAGGAAGTTCACCAAGAAAATCATTCAGATTTCATGAAAGTACTTAAAAAGATGTTGCATATAATTAGGCATTACAGAAACACAAGCTGAAATCACAAGAAATTTTATTTGAAAGTAAAATTAAGAAGACTAGTAATACTCCGGGCTTAGAAAAGGCTAAGCTGATAAAGTACTTGCTAGGCATGTGATGCTCAGGGGCCACCATGGCACAGCATGGCAGCACAAGCCACCAGAAATGACAAGTGATGGCTCCTAAGAACAAGACCCAAGGCTGTCTGTAGACTACATGAGTATTCATGTGTACGCAGATGCACCTCCCCCCCCCACCCAAACATGAGAAAGACAGCCACCAATACTACGTAATAGTGAAGAGTCTTACATATTGTTAACAAGAACTTAAAATTCTACATTCACATTGGAAAATATGTCACATTTTAATAAAGTTAAGCAATCCTACTTGCAGGTATTTACCTAAAATCCAAATGAGGGTTCTAAGATCCGTACAAATATTTGCGATAAGTTTACTTTAACAATCTCAACCTGCAAACAACCCATAAATGCCCATCAACTAGTCAATGAGTAAGTCTGAACACACACTCAGGCCCATAAAATTTATTCAACAGAATATACTCAGAAAACAAACAAACAAACAAACAAAAACCAAAAAAAAACCTTCCCAGGCAACATGATTGATTCTCTAAGGCATCCTAGTAAGAGCAACAGGCCAGATTCAAGAAAGGGCTACATATTCTAGGACCATGTCTACAAAATGTTCAAAAGGCAAGGCTATCTGAACATTTTGGGTGACGTAACTACTTCCTACCATGAGCATGGCAATGGCTGTGCACAGGTATCAATCTGTCAACACTGTATACTTTTGCTATACATACACCATAGCTTATATAAAACTGCTATTTCAAAAGAGTAAAAGCGGCCATCTACTACCACGTGGTACCATTAAATTATACGATAGAAACTTCAAAGTTGCTGAATAAGTCACTGCCTCCTGGACTATACTTTTATCCCTACAATGGGCTTGACCCTGTGTTACTCAGACTACATTAACATGCATGATTAACTTTTTTAAAGGCTCAGCAAACCGGGTGACGATTACCTTAATTCCAACAAGACGGAGGTAGAGGCAGGTGGATCTCTATGAGTTCAAGACCAGTCTGATCTACATATTACGTTTGTAGCCACAGCCTCAAAGTGAGACCCTGTCTTTAAAAACAACAAGATTCATCAAAGAGTTCCAAGGTCAGCAGTCTGGGCCACTTCTCCCTGCGTACATCCAAATGTTATATGTTGAAGAAGCGAATTATCAAATGGGCTGAGTCCCAACTGGTAGGAATCATTCTGATACATTCTTGTTTGAGTAGAACATCTTATTTCACAAGGATGTATTTTATGCCATCTCGATTTCTTTATCATAGAATTAAAGAATATTTTCTAAAAAACATTCATTGTACATTCTATTATATACACTGGAAAAAAAGTCAAGATTTTTCATTAGAAATTTAGCCACAAATTATGTGATCTTTAGTTTCCTTACCTATAAATGAAGCCTAGATTTGGCTCTGAAGACAAAAGGTAGAAAGAATATGGCCATTACTTTACACCGAGAAACAAATCACCACAGAGCCATCATAGATGCCAAGGCAAGTAGAACCTGAAATTTCTTCTTAATACGACACTGACAGCATTGGATTAAATAGACAAAAGTCCTGCTCTCCCTTTCCAGGGATCTCGCCCATGGATCTATTTCAGGATTTCTAGGGAGAATACATTAAATTGTCTTCTCTATTAACATCATCTCTGAGCATTAACCTCACTCCTGGGAAGACTGGAGAATTTGGAATCAATGTCAATGTTTTCTCAAAATACTAATTATGAATTTTCCTGTCAACTTCAGTGTGACAAGAAATATTACTCTGCTGTATCTCTCTCTCAAGTGTCGGAGAGGAGGAGAGGAACTCCACAGCCCGGGTCCAAGGGAACTAAAGCTGGCTTTGAATGGAAGAGCTTACTCTAGTGAGAAAGACCTGAAGAGCAAAAAAGACAAGTGAGACAGTATAACTATCTCCAAACCACTCGGGAGTTTCAGAAAGCAATCTCAAAAAGAAGCACCTTAACTATTACTCATTAAGCAGTTCAGAGAACGTGCTTCCAAATAATAGAGAAAACTACAAGTCAAAGTAGTGTGTACTTTCCCGGCATTCAGAATATTTTTTTTAAGATATAATATTTTTTATATCTATGTAGCTATCTTCAAACACTTATGTAGACCAGGTTGACCTTGAACTCACAGATACCTGCCTCTGCTTCACAAGTGCTGGGATTACAGGTGTGTACCCCTACTCCAGGCTTCAGAATCTATATTTAAATAAATAAGCATGAAGACATTACAAACTCTTCGAGTGCTACTATTGTATAATGCATTCCTCCTAATGACCCAACTTGTAACATTTTATAATGAAGCTTTTTAAAAAAGATTTCTTTGGGGCTAAAGAGATAGCTCAGCAGTTAGGCATGTACTGCTCTTGCAGAAGAGTGGGCTTCAGTGCCCAGCACCCACCTCAGACAGCTTATCACTACCTGTATATCCAGGGGATCAGAAGCCCTGTTTTTGCTCCTGTGTGTGTGTGCGCGCACGCGCGCGCGCACACACACACACACACACACACACACACACACACACAAAACACTTTAACTCCTGGGCATAAAGTAAGAATCATTTTTTATACTATTTTCTAGAATAAGGGTTTTGAACTTCTTAAAACACTTTTCTATTTATTTATTTGGGTAGGGTTCAGAGAGAAGTCAGAGTTGACGACTCGCAGGAGTCAGGATTTCTGCTTCACCATGTGGGGTTTCAGAGATGAAACTCAGATCATCCAGCTTAGTGGTGAGTGTCTTAACCTCAGGATCCATGCTGCTGGCTTCTAGACATATGCTTTTAAATGTGACTAGATATTTAAAAGGAAACGATCAAAACAAAGCTACAAACTAGAATGCAATGAAAAGGCTGGGAGGGAGAACAGGTAGGACTTTGCTTAAAGATAGCAGTGCTTTTGCCGCTGTGTACCTTCTGATGAAAACCATCCCATTATATCCAGGAGAAGGGTTTTCCTTCTCAGGGTGTCATCTCTGGCAGTCCTCCTGGATCACCCACTCCAACCTAATGCCAGGACTAGTTCTTAACCCCTTAACCTACCGCTTACTGGAGTAAGAATCCATCTTAACTACGAAGGCCTAGGACTCTACAATCCCTGAAAAGACTACCTAAGATCTATCTAGTGATGCACGGTAGCCCTGCAGAAACCAACATTTCGTGTTCTCTGTTTCTCAAATTGCTCCCTTCCTTCCCACTTTCACCATGAAGACTTCTGGGACTTCTCACCCAGGTAACAGAGCACTCTTCTGAATTCAACAAAAGCTCTTCACTCACTGGACATGTACCAGTGAGGTATCTTTCATGTTATGTTCCTCCTTTGTCCTTTGATTTTTGAGAACTGTTTTGCTTAAGATCATATACAATTTAAATAAGGATCATGTGTTATGGTTATTTTTATACCCCATAGAATAATATTATGATGTATGAACACTCAATAAACAATCAAGAAAATTCATGATTGCAAATGCTGCAGACTTTCCCTTATTTTCTTCCTGGAGTTTTCTTTTTTCTTTTCTTTTATTTTTTTATTGGATATTTTATTTACAATTTCAGATGCCATCCCCTTTTCCCAATTCCCCTCCCTAGAAAACCCCTATCCGATGCCCCCTTTTCCTTTTTGCTTTTATACAATTTTTTTGTATAAATGTTTTTGTACAAATGTTAATCAAAAGCTTTATAAGTTTGGTAATGCTCAATCAGAAGTGTAATCCAATACCCAACTTAGATATATCAACTATCTTTGACTGGTGAAGACATGTGAACATCTGCCTCCATGTCTCCCCCCCCCCCCCTTCTCTCTCATCACCTAGCTTCTCCTCTCCTTCTTCTTCTCCTCTCCTTACTCCTTCTCTTCCTCTCACCTTAGCTCCTCCTACATATCACCCTTCCTGTCAAAATAAAACATTTCTCTCAAAAATACAATTAGAGCATAATTATATACCAATTTATACCAGTGAGGTACAAGATAGTCCTAATACCCAGTCCATCATTTTGTTGACTAACCAGAACCTCTGTCATCTATCCTAACTAAAACACTTAGTTCTGAACCTGGCTTTTTTCCTGGCTTTAGAATGAATGTCAGCTGAAAACCATCCACTCAAATCTTTTCTCTCAAAGTAAATAGCAAGGATCGGCTATGAGACTATAAGTCTTCAACCCCGTCAGAAATCCAGAATGACTGAGTTAACTGAAATTATGGGACGCACAAAGCATAGCTTCTAAAACTTAGCCAATTTAAGGATACAACTGAACACCTGGACAGTCCCTATACTACAAAATGTTGGAGCATCTGATCTTCAGCCTTCTGGCCCAGGATCATCTGACAGACCTTAGTGATGTAGAATTATAAAGGGCTGATTACTCTGTCTAGGCAGATATAATCAGTCGACTATTCTGCAAGTGTGTCCTTTTCTGGACAGTAATTTGTCTATAGATGGAAAGAGGCAATTCTTGCCTAGTGGCTGTCTCACCACAACTGGAGTAACTCTAAAGATGCTCAATTTCTTCTTAGAATCCAAGACAGGAAGCTGTCAGGAGCAGACAGGTCTCTAATCAAAATCAACATTAATACAGAAATGTTTGTAATGTCAATTCTGTGGACTTCTGACGTTTTGAAAATCAACTCTCCATGTAAGGTAATCTGGACTGTTTTCTGGAGTTTTCTTATTATTTACTTCCTTTTAAAATTATAGTCATGGGGTTAGTGAGGAGGCTTAGCAGGTAACAATGCCAAGTCTGACAACCAGGTCAATCCTGGAGACCATCATGGTAGAGTGGAGACTGAGGCCCATACGTTGTCCTCTGACAGTCACATAGGTGCTATGGCACTATGTGAATGCACACACACAAATGTTTACAGAAGCACTTAAACAAATAAATATAATCACTGCTCCGAATAGCTGATACATAGATAAGAAACATCCAAGTGACTCTTTAATACTGGGTATGCACCAGAACACAGAGAATGAGTGAGTCATAAATCTATGTGTGAAATTGTTTTTTTTTAAAAGCAAAGGAATTTTGATATCAAGAATACTGGAGAGTCAAAGTGAAACTGAAGGGGTCATTTAGCGACCTCGGTTTGTTCTTCCTTTTTCCCGTGCCTTTCACTTTCTTTTCTCATATACTTGATTCAGATGGAATCATGAAAACAACAGAAAGGTCCACAAAAAGCACATGCTAGGACTTACATCCAGGGCCTCAAGCCTGCTAGGCAAGCACTCCACCACTGACCTAAGCCCCATCATCAACACGGCCCATTTAAAACACTGGCTTGTACTGTTCAGGCATCCTCAGCCCTCCGTATCTGCTGGACCCACATCGATGCAGTCAACCTACCACAGGTCAAAACACTTTGGAGAAAAACTGCATCTGCACTGAGATGCACACAGACAGATTCCATTATTCTAGTCACTAATAGTGGGGTATAACTTAGGATTTTTAGCTGTTTTAGATGTTTTTAAATCATATCCAGATTATGTAATGTAAAAGGAGGGGTGTGCATGGCTTATGAAATTCCACCATTTTATAAATGGGGCTTGAGCATCTGTAGATTTTTATCCGAAGTATCCCCAAAACAATCCCCTGTGCATCCTAGGGACACTTGTTGTGTGGTAACCATTTCTATATGAGTACAAGGATTAGATACATGAGGGCACAAACTCCTGAAACCAGCAAATAAAAGGCTATTTGATCGTATAAATTCATTCCACACAAGTTTCATTTATTCCTTTTTTCACTAAAATGCACACATAAAGAGAACTAGTTTTAAATTGTTACTATCTCCTAGAGGTATATAAAAATGAGGTAAGGACAGATTGTGTAGCCTAATAAAAAGTGATTTTCCCCTTGCTTTTGAAAACTCAGTAATGTACCAAAATCATTTTTTTCTATGTTTGTTCATTTGATTTTAAAAGAGCTAGTTTAAAATTATTTCTCTTATAATGAACTCAAACAAGAGATATTTAGAAAACTCAATGTCCTTAGAAAGCCAACAAAGCTTTTAATCCACAAAGACAAAATAAGCAGAATGTTCTAATGCTTATTTGGTTAAGGTGAATGGGTGTCCGGCACCTGTCTGCCCAATTTGTTTGAGTATTTCTTTAGTGGGCATTCTACATTGGCCAACCACATAAGAGCACAATCTTAATTTCTCTCTCTTTTAAGTGATGACTTTACAAGTTCTAATCCTCTCTTCATCCTCCTGTCCTAGGAGAAAACAGGCAAGAATAAACACGGACATTTTCAATACAATTTTATAAGTCAAAATTGATGCTGTACAAAAATTTCATAGTAGCGGGCCAAAGAAAAGAATCAGAACTTTAAACACTAAAATTATCTCTAATCTAAGCAGGTCTTAATCATACCAATCACAGATCACACCTACTTAATAACGAAAATCATTCTTGAATTATTTTATCTTTAATATTAGAGTTTGGAAGAGCAGGAAATTTAAGAAAGAAAGAAGCTATTAAACCCTTAAAGCAACAACCAGACAAGATATTCTCAACTGTATTTCTTAACAGCTTTACAGGGTTTATACAACTTAACAAGAGTAAACAAATAACAGACGTTTATTGAAGAGTTCAAGGAAGCAAGAAAGGCACAGTCAACAGTTCTATCCCAGGATCTCTACAACATGAAACTATGGCAGTATTGATGTGTATACTGAAAGTTTCCCTTTACTTTCCAGAATTTAGCCTGTAAATATTTTATGTCCCCTACATAGAAACACAATTCTTTCTACATAGAAAGGTCTTGGCATGGTCATGAGACAGCATATAAAGAAATCTAGTTTCAGAAATGCCTGCCAAGAAGGGCTGAACATTCACAATTCAAAGTTTATTAATTCACTTTTAAAAAATATCTATTTTTATGCGTACAGATGCTTTGCCTGTGTGATGTGATATATAGATAGATAGATAGATAGATAGATAGATAGATAGATAGATAGATAGATAGATAGATCTATATCTATATCTATATATCTGTACACCACTTGCAAGCCTGGTGCCTGTGGAAGCCATAAGAGTGGTAGATCACTTGAAACTGAAGTTACAGCCAATTGTGACCAACCACGAGGGTGCTGGTAATTGAACCCAGGACCTGAGCAACCAGTGTCCTGAACTACAAAGCAACCGATCCAGCTCCACAACTCGCTGTCTTAAAGCAAAGCTTATTTTCTTTAAGTCAATGATTGTACAAAGGTTTTTATGTGTGATATATTATTCCTCATATTATCTGGATTTGTATTTGTTTCTTGTTACTGCCCAGGCATGTAAGACTTTCTGCCCCATCCTCAAGCCATTATCCCCAACACTGTAAGAAAGAATTACAGTGGCGGATCTGGGAGCAGTGAGATGGTTTAGTGGGTAAAGGCGCTTAGCATCAACACTGAAGACCTGAGTTTGACCCTCAGAACTCAGGTCGTGGAAATAGAAAGATGACTCTTACAGGTGGTACACTGAAAAAATGTAATGCAATTTTTTTTTTAAAAGAAGATCAATATGTAGTGTATTAGTTACTCTTTTATTGGTGTGATAAAACCTAACGGCAATGGCAACTTATAAAAGAAGTGTCTTAATTGGGCTTAAGGTTCCAGAGCTTTACAGTCCATGACAGTGGAGCAAAGGCTTGCAGGCAGAAACAGCTGAGAGCTCACATCTAGAGATAGAGGCCAAGAGCTAACTGGGAATGGTACTGAGTCAGCCTCAAAGCCTGCCTCATTACACGCCTTCTCCAACGAGGCCACACCTCTCAATCCTTCCCAACAGGCCCACCAGCTAAGGATTATGTATTCAAACATATAAGCTGTAGGGGGCATTCTCATACAAGCTACTACATACTGTATCTTAGGATAAGAAGGATTTTCCATCTTTTGTGATTTTGCAAGAGAAAGCATATGCATGCATAGGAAACAACGTCAAGCAAGGGCATACTAATGTCCAGTGTCTAGTACAAGTCACATGTAACCCAAGCTGGTACCAAACTTTCAAAGTAATAAAGGGAGAGATCTCAAACTTATCACCTTCCTGCACACAGCACACCTGGTTTGGGGGAATGGAATCAAAACTAAGGTTTAGTGTATGCTAGGTAAGTACTCTACCAGCTGAGCTGCATCTCCAACCTTGTGTGAATTACTAACCATGGGATCAGGTTAAGACCCCATCACTGTCAATCTGGAAACTATTTAAAACAAAGCTATGTGATCAGTCATTACAAGGCAATCAAAACTATATACCCTAGGACAAATTATCAAAGCTATATACCCTAGAACAAATTTTAAAAGCCAAGTGTTAGGGCTGGAGAAATGGTTTGGCACTTAAGTCTTCTTTTCCAGAGGACATAGGGTTCAATTCCTAGCCCCTACATGGAGGCTCACAATTAATTGTCTGTAACTCTGATTCCAGAGGATCCAAAAGGCACTGCGTACATATAATGTGCAGACAAGCATACAAGCAAAACATTCATACACATAGGAGTGATACAAAGCCAACTGTAGTGACATTATTAAAGTTATATGACAAGGTACTTGTATTCAGGATTAAAGTCCTGAAAAAGTCCCGTATGTCATCCAGCTCAGCCCAAAATAAGAATAATGTGCTCCAGAAAACAAACACAGAAACACACATACACACACACACACACACACACACACACACACACACACACATAGACAGGCTCTTAATAAGGTAGCCCTGGCTATCTTGGAACTCACTATGTAGACTAGACTGGCCGCAAAGTTTTGAAGATCAACCTGCCTCTGCCTCCTGAGTGCTGAGATTAAAGGTGTCCACTACCAGGCCGAGCTAGCATTCCATGATTAAAAGGCAACTCAGCTATAAATGATGAGGATACTGATGCCAATAACTGGTAAGAAACTACCTGTCAATAAAGCACAAGAAAGAAGCCATAAAGTTACAGAGAGAGAGAGAGAGAGAGAACATAGATGGCAAGATGGGATAGATCTGGGAGGGGTGGGTGAATATGAGCAAAATATATTGTAACAAATTCTCCAAAAATAACCCCAAACACACACACACACACACACACACACACACACACACACAAATCAAAACAATAACATCAATAAAGAGAAAAGAAAAAATTAACAAAAATGTAGGGAAAAATGGATCAAAAAACAGTAACCTTGATAGTTAAAAAACTGGCAAGAAACATAAAATTATGATTTGGGATAAGAGAAAAAACCATTTCTCTAAAGTGTTATTTCTATAATTGTATGTGTATGAGTGCTTTTCCTGTACTTCTGTGCGCCATGTGCACACCTCTGCCCTAAGAGATCAGAAGAGAAAACTGAATCTTCTGAAACTGGTGTTACAAATGACTATGAGCCACCCTCTACAAGAGGAACAAGTGCTCTTGACCACTGAGCTATCTTTCTAGCCTTTAGTTTTCAATTATTTAAAAATATTCATATGGTAGCTGGCATGATGGGAAAAAGCCTCTAATTTCAGCACTCGGGAGGCAGAGCTGAGTGCATCTCTGAGAGTGCAGGGTCAGCCTGGTCTACATATGGTTTTGGGTTAGCCAAGGCTAGAGAGTAAGACCTTGTTAAAAATTTGATTACTTTGCTATATGTATAATATACCAAAAGGCTATGTAGGTCTGCTATCTAGGTGGGTCCCCTGACAAACATCCCTCCACCCACGCCCAGCACACTTTCTCAGGGGCTTTCCCAAGGAGCCTTCTCAGGGAATGGCAGTCTTAACTGAACCCACACCCTCTCCCCCATCTGCTCTTGGTAACCTCACAAGCATGTCAAACTCAAGCATGTCAAACTCTATGAATGTTCCCTCCCCCAAGCAAATGTAAAAGCCAAAACAAACGGGAAAACTAATAAAACCTGGCTCTCCTAAATTTCCTTCCACAAATAAAGACAAGCTCCATCACACCAGAATCAAGCCAGAAACCTGTGTTTTCAGTTCTACCTTTTCTTCTCATTTACTCTTCCCCAAACCAATTCACCATCAAATTCTGCCACATTTACCTCCAGATATTCCTATGCTGATGCTGTGCCATGGGCCAATCCTGTCTCTAGTTTAAATACCCATGTGAGCTCTTAAACAAGGAAACTTCCTCTCACCACTTCTGTAATCCATCCTCTCTAGCACACACTAGAGAGATTTTGTTGTAGTTTTTGAGACAAACTCAAGTAACCCAAGCCAGCCTTCAGGTGGATGACCTTTAACTTTTGATCCACTTGCCTCCTCCCTCCTGAACCCTGGAATCACAGATATGCTTCATCGCACTTGATTTCAGAGTGTTCCTTTGAAAAATCTGAATGTATCTTTCTCTGCTTTAAAGCAAACACTTCTATCTTTCAATAACTTTCCTCTACGTTTCAAAACCCAAGCTCACGGCAATATTGTTGCCAGTCCTTCCCTTGCTTATCCTCACAGGTCTCCTCCACAGACTTCCACACCCAGGGCTTTCTATCTGCTGGAAACTCTACTGCCTGGCTGCCCCTGCAAAGTTCCTTCTGTATACACTAAGAGTAAACCTCTGAGTGGAGCCATGCTACAGTGTAAGACAGCTTGAGAAGCTTTCATAAGCAAGGAATCGCTGAGGAAAGAGGAGTTTTAAAAGGTCTCAAAGGATATTCATTTATGTTATTTACACAAAGAAATATACCCATATAAAATTAAGCTTAGAAAAAATGATTGCCATAGAAAATTATCTGGCAAAAGCAACAAGTTTTCCAAAGACACAACTAAGAGCAGACTGAGATTTATGTCCATGTACTAGAAACTCAACTGCAAGGAAGAGAGGGGGTGTGGGTGAGGGTGGGGAAGAGATCACACCCCCCCCCCATAAACATTTATATAAGGTCTCCCATTGTTGAAAATGGGAGTAGTAAAAGTATAGTATCCAGGCTGGGAGTAGTTGCACACCTTTAATTCCAGTGCTCATGGGGCAGAGGCAGTCAGATCTCTGAGTTACAGAAGGCCAAAAAAAAAAAAAGGCCAGCCTGTTGTACAGTGAGTTCCACAACAACCAGGGCTACACTGTCAAACCATGTCTCAAAAAAAAAAAAAAAAAAAGGTGAGCTGACTAATACTTTTAAAGTGAACACCTACTGACAAAGCACAAACTGAATATGTCATGAAAACAAATGTGATCAATTATAGCTCCATTTATAGATCACTAGTAACAGAACTAAAGTTTTCTGGTTGAATCTCAGTCAACTATATTACATACAAAAATACATACCAAATGGTTGTTGGGTTTGTTTGTTTGTTTTTAAACTTTTGTTTAAGCTTCTGTGTCATACCAGTGAAATCTTTAAGCTTGGGACCTTTAAGATCAAAGTAAAGACCCCATCACAGAGATTTTTCTAAACTCCAAACATACAGCTATGTTTCTTTTGAATGTCTTTAAAAACAGGATTTCAGTTCGGGGGTGTGAAGAAGCTGTTACCTTTTACTGTACACACTTTCACTGTTTGCATTTCCTTCCATTAACCACACCTTTGGCTACTAAATGTAAACAACTGGAATAGAAGCGATTTGGAGGACTTGACAAAAGAAACATTGATTAAAATGCCTCAAGGGGAAAAATAGTCATTTCAGTCATTCATAATGTAAGGAAAAGAAGAGTGTTTTTTTTTAATATAATCACTTTTCCCCACCCTGAAATCATAAACTAAGCCTAGAACTGAACACTGAAAACTCTGGTGTGGGTGTTGAAGAAATTCCTCTTAGTGCCTTCTTTTGTAGTGAATGTATATGTTGCATGTGGAGGACAGACTACCTCAGGCATCTATCCTCACCATCCACCTAGTTTGAGACAGGCTCTCTTCGGTTAATCTCCATTGCTTATGAGGGCTAGCTGCCCTAGAAACTTACAGGGTTTCTCCTGTCTCTACTCCCACCTTGCACAGGACCTCAGGGACTTTTATCCAGTGAGCATCTCTCAGCCCTGTTACCACTTCCAGTGCATCTTTAACCAACTCCTCAGATCCTTCTCATTTTCTCTCAGATATCTTTATGCAGTGATTCTCAACACATGGTCTCCCAACCAGCAGTATCTGCAAACTTGTGAAAATGGAAAATCAGACAGGTATGTTGGCATACGCCTTTAATCTCAACACTTTGCCAACCTGGTCTACATAGAAAGACTATGTCTTAAAACAAAACAAAACCTGAAAACTAACAGAGTTGTTCTACACCCACTCAGTCATCCATGTGGGTGGTAGAAATGGAGCAGGGATAAGAAAGGGTAAATCTGAGTTTGAGGCATTGTACAATATAGAGTTTTCTTATAGTCTTAAGGCATTATATAATACCATCATCTTATAAGTATTCCCATGTTATAAAAAAAGCTAAACTTATTACTTGGTTAAACACCATAGAATGCTTTAGAACAATATTATATGGATAATATTAACTTTTTAATAAAGTATAAAAATTGGATCAAGAAGAACAAACATAGTAGATCACCTATTTGTGGCTCAGATCACTATTAACTATCACAAATGTTTATTATTTGCTTAGTAAACTACTGTTTAATATTATTTGTACATAACTTCAAATGTGTACTAATATAGAAAATCACTGCATTACTTGATTTCCATTAATAAACATCTATATAAAAGAGTCTAAACGCTCAAGTCCTAATCTTTTTTGCTTAGTTGTTTTGGTAGGAAGTGTTTTACTGTTGTTGTTGTTTTGTTTTACTTTCAATGTGTTAGATGATAAATGTGAACTACCTTTACCAGATAAAGCCTGATGCTGAACTTCTGCTTGCCAGGTATTTATACTGGGACATCAACTATACATGAACCTGAAATTCTATTAATTCAAAACTGATCATCTTAGCCCACTCACCTCAACATTATTTCCTCGCTTCCAGAATGTAGTACAAGATTGCCTGTAGCAAAAGCCTAACATTTTTTAGTTCCCCTCAATCAATTATCCCTCAATCAATTACCAACACAGGTCCTTTGACTGACAGAGTAACTTTCTATCCATCCTGACCAACACCACACTGGCGCCTCTCGCCAGGGTTAGTAGTTCTGCTTCTTAGTTAATGTTGTTCCTTCCATAAAGAGTGGATTTTTTCTGTAAGAGGGTGAATTCCATAGTATCTCTCCAGTGGTTAAATTCTTCAAGGGCTCCTTGTGGCCCTCAGAGTAAAGCATGAAATTCTAATAACCTTTAACCACTGATCTCTCTATGTAGCTGCAGATCTGCTCAGGACTTCAGGTCCTGAAAAGCAGTATTCTTTCTTGTTCATTAATCTTTCTAACATGGTAACCTTTCTGACAGCTCTCTTTACTAGGTTAATTTCTGTTTCCTGACAAAGTGGTTTTTGTTGTTGTTGCTGCTCTGTGTTAGTTTTGACACATGGCCTTACTATATAACCCTGGCATGCCTAGAACTCACAGAATCTGCTTGCCTCTGCTTTTTGAGCACCGGGAGGTGTGTTTCTATTCACAGAATGATAGTTTTAATGCTTCTTATTTTTCTCATAAAGTTACCCTTCCTCACCACATATATTCAAAAGTGCTTCCCAGAACAGCACTTAGCAATACTACATACTAATCATGTGTCTTCTTCTAGGTTCAAGTTCTAGCAAGAATACAAACCACATCTAGTCTTTCAACACTGTACCCCTAGTGCCTAGGCAGCAACAAAGATTAAATTAAAAGCATCAGCTCAAGTCAACATGTCATAAGTATGAGAATTTTGAAAAATTAGTTAGACCCTCTCCCTATTTTTCCTAATGTGTAATTTAATATAGATAGTACAACCTTACAAGACTTTAGAAATAAACATGATTTGTGACATATTTAACATGATGTTCAGTACCAGAAAGTTGCCTACTTATCTTGGTACAATATCAAAGAAAATATATGCAGACCAAATACACTTTATTCAAATTACTAATAAGAACTAATTTAACAATTCTAACATAATTCTATGAGAAGGGTTAAGCTTTATGGCCACGTGGCACTAAGGAATTTTTATGGTCAATATTTAGCTGAGTCATAAAGCAGAATGTTCAAAGAGAATGACTTGTGCCCCATTTTCAGGAACAGTTTGTTTATCCAGTCCAATTTGCTGCAAGCCAGGACTTTCCAGAGAATCCGGGGAGGTGTGACAAACCGAGGCAGTTACATTGTACCTTGCTGACTGATAAAAGCTGTAATACTCAAGTCTATTTTCCACTGAGTCTTCTAGTGCCTTTAGTTTTTGTTTAAACTGAATAACTTTGTAGATCAAAAAAATGATTAAAACACAAGCTAAGATGAAAAAAGCTAGCAAAAAGTCAAAGGCCTCATTCAACGTCTCAGCTTCTTGGGTACAGATTAGAGATGTTTTTCCTGACACAGAAGAGGCATCAATTGGTAGAGCAGTGTTTTTCTCCGAGTTCAAGGTAACAGAAGTGAGTTGTGTCTGCACAGGTACAACCTCAGTCATCTCCAGTGCATTACCAAGTGTACTCTCTTGAAAAGGTCTACTGGCCGGGGAAGGGCGGATCGGTTCCCAGATGGTACTGCTCTCAGGCACAATGTTTTCCAAAGGTTTCCCACTCGTGGTTACTTTATGCCAGGCCATCATGAGTGCAGTGGTCTTGTGACGAATAGGAAGAGATTTTACAGCCCAGGTTCTGGATATATTGGTCCAAGGTAAAGGCAATTTGTAATGTCAGTCCATTTAATATAACATAATGCTCTGCCACACATAGATAGGGGATTCTGATAACGGATGTTTACAGCAATGGCTGACGAGGCTAGCCACTCTTGAAGACCCAAAAGTTTGTATTCACAAAATTGGAATTTGCCTGAAGAGCAGTCAATGAAGACAATGGCTTAGGGACCCTTGGATGTAATTCTGTAAGATTATTAAATGACAGATTAAGGATCTTCAAAGATGCTCTCATAGGTTCAAATGTATTAATATCAATGTTAAGATTCTTGGTTCTAATTTACAATAAATTGCTTAACAAGCTAAATGTGTCAGGTTTAAATTTTCTAAATAATTATCAGTCAAAATCAAATGTTTAAGGTTGTTAATTTTACGAAACCCAGCCCTAGTTCCATTTATAATCCTTACATGCTTTAGGAGGGAACACTTTACACTAATAACTCTTTACATCAATAACTCACTGATACATACAAAAGGCATAACATGAAGACAGTCTCAAATTTGTAAAAAAGTTAATGGTATTTTTGTTATACTATTACTTTTTAGATACAAATAATCAAGTGGTATGAGATATTGAATGTCTGAGATTTATAGCCTTAAATTTTTATTGTTCAATAAGTCAAGAATCTGGGAACAACTGTACCAACTATAACAAGTACAGTGGTGAGTCCTCTGTAAGTGTGGACATCTGCAGTTCATCAAACAGTTTCCTCGGAACAAAAGGTTAGACCACAAGTACAGACCATGAAGATCTCATCGTTCCTTAAATACTTCAGGCACTAAGCTGTTTATAAAACTGTTTAGAGATAGAAAATACAAATGGCTTTACTAAACAAAGCCTTTAAGATATTCCTATGTGATAGTTACCCAAATAGAATTCTGCAAAAGAATTAAGTAATTAATCCACTTTCACTTGAGACATTATTCCCAATCAGATACAGAAAAAAATGGACTTTTAGGAAAATTCTAAGGCGTGTGAAAGGACTGGGTTAGTCTGTCTTCCATGAAGAGTTGGTAAGAATACAAATATCCCAGTATTCCTTTAAACAATAATGATTATAAAAAATAAATAAATAAAAATTTTTTTTAAAAAGGCAGGTAGCAACCAGAAATAAACACAGGCAAGGAAGAGAAAATAAAAATCCACATGTAACCCAATCTAATTTTTTTCCACATCAGAACTGACTCCAAAGACAAAACTTTAAATTATCAGAAAGGTCTTAAAACAAAAGCATCAAAATATTGAAAGTTCAGTAATCCATTTGAAGTAGGAAAAGCCAAACCTGTGTGTAACACATATCATGGGTGACGGTGTGCTCCAGTGGACATTTCCAACAGAGCTGCTAACACAGCTATGAAATCAATTTTTTAGCAAAGGTAATTCAAACACAACAAACTGAAAACTGTTTGCTGAGACAAACTGTTAGAACCAACTCTGACACGTGACAAATGAAGTGAGGCTAGCGGCTCTGGATACATCCCCCATAATCTACATTAAGCCTAATAATACTACAGAAAAAGCAAGCTGTAGTTTACCATAAAATCTTTCAGCTAAACGACTATACTTAAATAATCTTACCAAGAATAAGGAAAGCATCCCAGCACTTGGCTTTAGGCTTTTGTTTTAACTGCGGAGCCGTTGCTTAACTCCGTTCTCTCTGGGCCACTGCTGACCTCCAGCACTCCACCTTTTCTGAATTTTAAAGTCATGGCTTGCGCAGGAAACGCCACTCTTCACACTGGTTCCTCTACAGCCAATGTGTAAAACAGGGGTTGCCATGGATACAGGAAACTGAGAGACAGGAAGCAAGTTTATCTGTGCTTCAAAAGTACTGTTGAAAGGAAATCTCAGGAAAGTATTTTTTTCAGAATGCATTCAATTTTCCTAATATATACACCTAAGTAGTTCCTATAACTTGAAAGAGGATTTTAAAGCCAAATGCCTGAAAACTTGAGATATTCAAATATCTAAATAAGAAGTCTCTAATTATCAACAACACACTTATTAACAACACACTGTCTCCATGTGTTTGTGTGGGCATGCATACCTACATGTGCGTATGAATGTCAGAAACTGACACCAGTGTCCCTGTTACCCTATAACTTGCTTGTTAAGCCAGGCTCTCACACTGAATCTGAGCTCACTGACAGCTCTACAGACAGTCTCTATTACCCAGAGGAAGGACCACAGACTTACAGCAGCACAGCTAGATTTCTAAGGTAGGAGTTGAGGATCAGAACTCAGGGCCTTATGCTTGCAAGACAAGTAAATTCCTGACAGAGATGCTCAACCACACAATTACTAAATGAAAAAAGCACACTGAAATCAAAGTATATGAAATAATGTGATCTTTAAAAAAAATTGAGGCAGGCTCTCACTATGTAATCTTGATCAGCCTGGAACCCTCTATACATAGAAGCCAGGTTTGCCTTGAACTCATAAGAGACCTGCCTGACTCTGCCTCCTGAGTCTAGAATCAAAGGCATGTGCTACCAAACCAAGAATTGGTAAGCGCATTGACATATTTATTTTCAAACATATTTATTCATTTAAATACAGTACATAAAGTCAACTAATAATTTACAATAATGAACAAAATATTAATATACTATCCTGATATTTTCTGTAGAAATTTTTAAAAGTATTTTTGTATACAGAATACTAATTACTATCAATTAGTTGCTGAAAAAATTAAGGCATATGCCCTGGGTTGGAAAATAATATAAAGTTCCTTACCAAATTATTCGCATAAGTTTTATCTTTCTATAAAAAGATAGGGAGAAGAGACTGGGAGATGACTAGGTAGGTTAAGTGCTTACTATACAAACATGATCAGCTGAGTTCTGATTACTAACACCCATGTCAAAAAAGTTGATGTGGTTGTGGCTGATACTTACAACCCCCGCATTAGAAAGGCAGAGACAGGAGGAGATCCCCAAAGCTTGTTGGACAGTCATCCTACCTAAATCAGTGACAGACCCTATCTTGAAAAAAACAAAGTAGAGAAAGTCTGAGAAAGACATCCAAAGTTGAACTCTGGCTTTCAAACACATGTGCAAATGCAACCCCACACACGAATGTGTTTACGTATGAAACATAAACACACACACAGGGAGGAAGGGAGGAAGAGAAGGTTGAGAAAGAGTAAAAGAGGTTCCTGAATTATTTTCACTCTACATGAATGTCTGAATTAGTAAGGAAAGTACTTTAGCATGAAAAGCAATCTGAATCTAATGTAATTTCTTACTTAAATAAAGATTTAGGGGCCAGCCAGCCAGCTTAGCAGGTAAAAACACTTGGTATACAAGCCTGGTGACCTGAGTTGGATCCCAGCATCATGTAAAGAAGCCAGATGCTGGGGTATGCATCTGGAATCTCATCACTTCTATACTAAGAACAGAGATGAGAACAGGAGTACCATGTAGAAGCTTTCAAGCCAGGTAGCTTGGAGTATACAGCATACCAAAAAAAAAAAAAAAAAAAAAAAAGTGAAAGGAGAGACCAACTCTTAAAAGTTGTCTTGTGTCTTCAATTTATGTGCCACGCACGCACATACATACATACATACATACGTATATTTACCTCACACATGCCCCCACATACAAATAAATAAATAAATAAATAAATAGGTTTATAGTTGAATAATTGTACATATTATTTAGCCATTGATTTTTTACTTTTATTAATTTTTTTAGTATTATCAGTAACATAAAAAGGAGGGAACACTATGCACACAATTTTTAATTAAACCTTACAAGTCAAATAGGAAAGCGTTAAAGGATGAGTCTATTAAATTCAAAATAAAGGGAAGATGCACAAGATAAGCTCAGAACAGCATGAGGGTTTCCTTCTTCTCCATAGCCTATCTACTTCAACTGTTTCTATGTATTGCCTTAACCAGTAGTTTCAGGGGCGAGGGTGTCACTTGGTAAGTCTACAAAATTCTCTTTCAGTAACTATAAATAACCTTTAAGAAATTGCATAAAACTACTGCATTCTACCAAAAGAAACTTGTTCTTCATATTAAATTTTTTTCTCAAATAGCCACATACCACTTCTAATAATAAAAATACAACCACTAAGTGAAGACTTTAGACAAAATGCCCATGGAAAGAAAACAACTGTCTGTGTCTGTACAAACTGATTTAAATTCAACTAGAACAGAGAAACCAATAGATTGGGGCAAGGAGACAGCACAGCAGGTAAAGGCATCCACTACCAAGGCCGGCACTCAGCTCACAGGACCTACTTGGTAGAAGGACAAAACTGGTTCCCAAGCCATCGTCTCTTCTCTACACACCTCCCATGGCATACATACTGGCACACAAAGTAATTTAATTTGTTAAAATCTAACAGAATACATAATGCCTTTATAAATGCCAAATCCAACATTACTATGACATTGCATGCATCAGCAAGAGTTTACAGATGCAGAAATAATACTAGGCACACCCTAATTTAAGAACAAGTTTCTTTTGGCAGAATACAATAATTATTTTCACACATGAACATTAAGCATATATATATTTTCCATTCTGAACAATAAAGACGACAGCATAAGCTGTAATAAATAACACACTATAAATACAGTGGGTACTGTAGCATTAACAAAAACAAGAAATTTTCACTAGCTCCTTAACATGAATTGCATAACACAGTTAACATATGGGAAGGATGCACCAAATTCTTAGATGAACTGTTTCAACACCAGCATCAGTGCTTTAAAAGATGCACTATTAGCCTAACTTCATAGTTGAAGAGACAGATATAAAGAAGTTAAATAACTCATTTACAGTGAAAAAGTGATAGAAGATCTGAACATGAGCATCAGGATTTGTAAACAGCAAAATATATATACTTATGTACAATTTTCATGTCATTCAAAATATTCGACCAGTAAACAACAACCAAATTTAATCCAGAAACTTTTCAAGTAAGTTTCTCCTGGGGAGAGACAGCTCAGCAGAATCACTTAAATAAAACCTGGTTCTACCACCAAAAGTGGACTAGTCTGCCTGGAACATGACTCTCCACAAAGAATGTCGTGGGTGGGTGGCATCTCAGAAGTGGCATCTAGAGGCAGGTGATGCGGTCATAAGGGACATTGCCCTTGGAAGTAATTAATGTAGTTCCTTCGGGATACCACATAGATACCCATGAGTGAGCTGCTATAAAAAGTAAGAGCTAGGAGAGTAGCTCACTGTTAGAACATGTACCTAGCATGTGCAAGGCCCAGGATTCCAGTGCCAAATAAGGACAGGAAGAAAAAATAAACAAAAACTAAAAACAAAGAAAAGACGGGTGAATCTTGCCTCAAAATCTTTTTTTTGCACTTAAGAATTTATCGATAAAATACTACAAAAGATTTATTTTAGTTCAAAAGATGAAAATGGGGGAATATCTTCAAGTACATTATGTACTCACATGAAAATGGCCTTATAGCCTCTGTGTAATTTAAAAAACAAAATGAATACAGTTTTTTAAAGATAAAGAATTAAGTCTACTATGATGAATATCCACTTCGGGACAATCATATTAATCTAACCAAAACTCAGGATGCAGGAGACCAAGGAAGGTCTATAAGATTTTGAACTTCTAGCTTCCTACACTGTGAATCAGACCCTGTTTCTTTTTATAAAACATCTATCCTTGGTGCCTTTTTCGTAACTGTACAAAAAAATATAACTCTTTGGAACCCACTTTTCTACCTTACAATACTACAAGTCTAATGTATTTAAGAAAGAAGAGAGAGAGAGAGAGAGAGAGAGAGAGAGAGAAAATCACTAAAATGTCCAGATGTGGTGGATTTCAGCAGTCAAAAAGCAGAAGAGAAGGACCACCTGTGTTCAGTTCCAGCCTGGCCCCACAGTGTGATCGACCCAACCAGGCTACAGACAGTCTTTGAACAAAAAACAAACAAACCTTCAAGAGTTTATAAAAGTATATACATAAATTCCCAAATACTAACACTGCATACACTGTTTTTCCGATGAGAATTACAGATGAATGTACAACCAATCAAAACAGACATATCTGATACCCCAAAAAATTTTATCACAAAGTGTTTCCTCCAGGAAAGCAAGACATACATTTTTGTGACTTTACTAATCCCTGTATAAATCAGTCAACAAGCTTATATTAGCCACTCCCCAATGGGACATACTTAAAGTTAAAACAAATAAAATTAAAAATTCATATGTCATATGTCTATGTGAAACTCTTAACACACATACTAAATGTTTCTTACGTTGGAAAATGGATTACCAATTTAGAGGACACACCAAAGGATTACTATTAATTGTTTCTATAAGTTATAGTTTTGATTTAACCTAGGAGTTTTTTTAAAAAGTCCTTTGAAAACACTAAAAGAAGGCATATGTAAATAAGCCTACACATTATTTTCATTAAAAAATCTGCTGAGGGAAATATTACACTCTACACATAAATAATACGCCTTTTAAAAAGGTAGAAGAATTCAAACTGAACGTTTAGAATTTGTAAAATATTTTAGCTATGAAACTGTTAAAACAAAAAGAACATTAGAAATTATAGTGAACAACAGCAAAAAAAATTAGTAGACTTATGTTATTAATTTATCATTAGATAATGAGTCTCTGAAAATTCCCTAAAATATAAAGATCTAATTACATTGAAGTCAGCTTTCTCACACAGTATCAAGTCTATAGTGCTGCTTTTATGTCCTTAAAATTCAAACTAAGGTTGTGGGTGTTAGAGGGGTGGAGGTGGGGGTCTTTGCAGAGTGGCTGCAGCAAGAAACATGGAAAAAAAGTTATTCATCTATAGATGGGGTGGTGACCCGAGAACTTACCGTTTGTACTCACCACTGAAACTATGGGCTCGGGAAGCATGCTTCTCGGGCACTCACAGACATCTGAATAATCATTTTATTATTTGCTCTTTTTTTTCCTTTAGGGTATTCTTGCTATGACCCAGCTGCCTTAGTTAGCCTCCAGAGTGTTGAGATTATAGCTGTATGACACAATGCCAAGCTATGTTATGCTTTAAAAGAAACCAGCTTTGGGCTAGAAAGCTGGCTCAGGGCTCTTCCAGAGGACCTAGGTTCCCAGCACACACATGGTAAAAACACACATATGCAGGGAAAAGACCCATACACATAAAAATACAGAAAAGGAAAAAGAAAGAAATCAAGATTTCATGTTCTTACCTATTATCAGAAGGCAGAAGAGAGAGTAAAGCCAAAGCTGAAAGCTTCTTCCTTTCGGGCTGTGTGATGTTGTCCATTCGATCAACCCACATTTCAATCACGTTTCCTAAAAGCTGGTCCATCTGGAAGAAAAGAGACATCTCACAATATTACAAATTTCATTTCAACATGAGTAAGTGCTCTTGACAACTAAAGCCTAAGACATGGCTAAAGTTCAAGTACACAAATACAAAAGTTGTGAAACTTGGGACAAGCTTTGATTTGGAGAGAAATTTAAGAAAAAACGAAAACTGACTACAATTGATCATGAGAGACAAAGATGAATATTCAAAACTACTACTGTATGTAGCCAATGACATTTTGAGTAATATCATTTAGTAAATAAATCAAGACCATCTTCCTGACGTACTGAAAAAGTACACATATTTGTATTTAGAAGAGTTTCTTTCAAATTGATGGTTACTGTTCAATGTTCTGTAATCCGCCAGTCTGATTTGCTATACCTCTTCCCAGAGGACCAGACTAGCTACAGCACCAGCTTGCCGTCTCAGAGGGAAAAAAGTAAATCATCTCCTATAACAGCTATAAAATCCAATGAAACTGAAGGTGAACTAAATGCACGTATTAGCAAACAGACTCGGCAGGCAAAGGCGCTCACTGATGTGTTCCAACACAAGGGTAGACACTGACATGAAAGAAAGGCTTGTAGGTCTGAGTAACATCCACAGTGAGCTGCCTTTTGGTAGACATCCTTCTCTCTTTCCCTTGCTGGTAAAGATTAAAAAAAAAAAAAAACTGATCTATTTATGAGGTTTATTTATAACTAGGTTTCTACTCCTACTTTAAGGAAATAAATAGTGAATGACAAACCCCTACCTTACAAATCTGGACATATAAAATCTACTGTGCATTCTTATTCTTTTCTACTTTAAGACAGCTACATTTTTCTTAGTTAGTAGTTAGACCATTTCTAGTGAACAGGCAGCTACTAGTTAAAAATCTATTTATATTTGAGTTCCCTATACTATGTATTGCACCTGAGATGGTCTATGAACTCAAAGAATATTTAAAATGATCAAAAGAGCAACATCTGTTCAACACAGTTCTCAGTTCTAACACTGATGTCCTCTTAACTCCTTTCCTTACAGTATGGCCCCAAAGTCAGGTGGAATGGAAAATTAAGGTGCATATGTTTAGGACCCCGAAAGGCTGCTATGTCCTGGCTGAGATTTTCTAAGATCAAAACATCCTGAGGTAGGCATGGTGCCGCAGGAAGGGAATTTTCACTTGACATCCCATTGCCCCCCAGTTGAGTTCCTGTTGGTGTTTTCCTTCCCTGGCTTGGTGTATATAGTGAACCTGCTCAGTAAAAGCTTTGCATTCTCGCGTATCGAATGACTTGAGTCTGTGTCTTCCTTTAATCCCCCAGGCCTACGCCCGAGCTCAGTACCGTGGCAGTGCTGGAGCTGTCAAGTAGAGGTCCCATGGAGATTGGGAAAGCGAGAACCTGACAGGATTGTTGCTGAAAGAAGCGGGCCAGCGGGTGCAGCGAGTGGAGCGTACTGGAGAAGCGGCGCGGGATCAAACTGAAAGTAGTGCTATGTGAGTGTGAGTTTTGATCGCGCCATGGGGATTGTGAGTTCCTTCCTACAAGTATTAGCACAGGATGATGCAAGTAAGAAATCCTTGTATGAGGCAGAGAATAGCTCCAGCTCTGAGGATGAGGAAGAAACTTTAGAAAAGGAAATAGCTTACTTAAAGGAGAGACTGAAGAAATGCAAGGTCCAAAAGGGAGCAGATTGGAAAGGGGAGCGACCACCTAGTAAATACCCTTTTGTGGATTCTATGGAGGCCACTGCTCCTCTGGCATATGATGAATGCTCCCTGAAGGACTGGTGGGTAGTGAAGAAGGGGGTGATTTTTAATAAAGCAGGTTCCAATCATGCTTATCCTGTAATGGAAGTCCCTCACCTTAATAACCCAGGGCAAATGCTTAGGCAGCATGTGCCTTTGTCTTTTAAGGAATTAAAGAGCCTTAAAGAAGCAGTTTCCTCCTATGGGGCTTTGGCACCCTTTACTTTGGCAATTTTGAGTCCTATAGCACCTTTAACTTAACACCAGGAGATTGGCAACAACTGTGCTGTGTGAAGTTGAGTGGGGGAGACTATTTACTGTGGAGGGGAGAATATCAGGAGCAATGCGTTACTTTAGCAACATTAAATGCACAGGCAGGGCAGCCCCAGAGAAACCTGGAAATCTGACCAGATCAGGACACTTTGCTGCTCTCCATCAGCAGATTCACTATGATCCTGCCATTTATGCCCAAATTGCCACTGCAGCCATTAGAGCCTGGAAAGCCTTGCCTAATAAGGCAGCTGGAGGCCAGCTATCTAAGGTGGTCCAGGGACCCTCTCAGCCCTTCCAAGATTTTGTGAATAGACTATTCCAGTTAGCAGAAAACTTGTTTGGGGACACTGATACCTCTATGCCCATAGTAAAACAGCCTTTGAAAATGCTAATAAATGGTGCAAAAAAGTCATTAGACCACATAGATCAAAAACCTTAGATGATTACATTAGTTAGAGCTTGCAAAGAAATTGATGGAAATTTTATTATGGGACAAGTATTTGCAGCTGCAATGCAAAAAGGATCTCGCAAGAATAAAACTTGCTTTGGATGTGGCCAAGTTGGACATTTTAAGAGGGACTGTCCAGGGAACAAGGGGATTACGGGTCCTGGCCTGTGCCCTCGATGCCGAAAAGGCCATCATTGTGGTAATGAATGCAAGTCAAAATCAGACGCTGATGGCCGCCTGGGGAAACAGGCAGTGGGCCACTCCGGGGCCCACAAACCAAAGTGTACGGAGGCATGAATACCACTATTACTCCTACTCCAGTTCCGTTTGTGCCTCAAAACAACCCCTATATGTCAAAGACCTTGTCAGAGGTAACCCTGGAAGCACAGGATTGGACCTCTACTCCTCCGCCAGAGCAGTATTAACACCTCAAATGGGCCCTCAAGCATTGGGTACTGGAGTGTATGGCCCCATCCCTTCAGGGAGTGTAGGCCTTCTCCTAGGATGCAGCAGTGCCTTGCTGAAGGGAATTAGGATCTTTCCGGGAAGGACAGACTCGGATTATGCTGGAGAAATTAAAATTATGGTTACTGTGGCTAGGGGAGTTGTGGTTACTCCCCAGGGAGATACTAGATACTAGCTCAGCTAGTTCTCTTGTCGCAGTTGCCCACTAAACATGCTACAATTAAGGATATTACAGGTGGTGAAGGATTTGGATCCACAGGGACTGCCTCCTTCTGGGTTTGCACCCTCGAGGACTGCCCTACCCTTACCCTTTGGGTTGATGGAAAGCCTATGCAAGGAATTCTGGATACTGGTGCAGATACTACTGTGATATCTAAAACATCTTGGGCTAGTAGCTGGCCCCTGGATAGATCCTCTTCCACCTTACAAGGAGTAGGGACAGCTGCCATAACCCTCAAGAGCAGTAAGATCTTAAAATGATGAAATGAGGAAGGACATAAATTATTACAAATGAGGAGTCATCCTCAGAAGTTACAGATTAGAATAGATACTCTGAGAACTTTAAATGATTATCAAACATTGTTAGGAGACATAAATTGGTTGAGACCTTCCTTACAATCAAGCACAGGACAGTTAAAACCTCATTTTGATATTCTTAAGGAAGATGCATCACCCACTTCCCCCAGACAATTAAATGAAGAGGCTAGGGAATGCTTTAAAATGGGACAGGAAGTTCTTGAACAAGCTCATTTAAATTATGTAGACTATTCAAGGAAACTGTTATTTGTGAGTTTTGCCCCAAAACATTCTCCAACGGGTACCTTTTGGCAGGAAGGCCCTATTTGATTTGCAAGCTTCACCTTCCAAGATTGTTTTATCTTACCCACAAGCAGTAGTTTCCTTTTTGTTTAAAGCCCATAAAGTAAGCCTACAAACATTTGGTAAAGAACCAGACATGTTTATTACCCCTTATAATAAAGATCAGATCCAAATTTTATCACAAAGTTGTGTTGATTGGGCCTTGTTTGCTTGTAACATTAATAGCCAATTTGATAATCATTATCCAGATAATAAGTTGTGTCAGTTTTTTAAGTTCCACCTGGTGGTTTTTCCAAAAATTATTTTCAATCAGCCCTTGAACCAGGTTCGCCTAGTATCTACTGATGGATCCTCCAATGGTAGGGCTGCAGTTGTTTCCCAAGGTAGAGTTGAGACCTTACAGATGACCAATTGCTCTGAACAATTAGCAGAGCTAAAGGCCGTACAACTGGCACTATTTTTTTTCCCAAATGAAGCTTGCAACATATATACTGACAGTTTATATGTTTCTCAAATTATGGAACCCTTGGGGACTACATCTTATGTGGCACCTGTGTCTTTGATTTGCTCTTGCCTATTGCAGGTGCAACCTCTTTTATGGCAGCAAACTTTGCCTGTGTTTGTGGGTCACATTCGGGGACATTTATTGTTGCCAGGCCCCTTGGCCCAAGGTGGTAATAGTGAGGCTGATTTTCACACCAAACAAATATTGCTTGCCTTAAATTTAGTCACTAATTATGATAAGGTTGTTGCTATGTATAATAAATTTCATCTTAATGCAAATTCCATGAAATTTCATTGTAATACCAACAGAGAACAGGCTGTTCAAATCGTTACTCACTGCCCTCACTGTGCTCACTTTATCTCCTCCCCTAATTTGGGAGTGAATTCCCGAGGTCTTGCACCCAATGATATTTGGCAAATAGATGTTACATATGTTCCCTTATTTGGAAAATTACACTTAGTTCATGTTACCATTGACACCTATTCTGGTATGATTTTTGCCTCAGCTCACAGTGGATTAAAAATAAAAGATGTTAAGAACCATTGCCTGCAGACATTTGCCTATTTTGGGGTTCCCCACCAAATAAAGACTGATAATGGCCCAGCCAATGGTAGTGTGTCCTTTAATAAATTTTGTGATGAATATAATATTACCCTTAAGACTAGGGTTCCTTATAATCCACAAAGCCAGACTATAGTGGAAAGAGCACACTTAACTTTGAAATTTTTATCTTGGAAAAAACAACAACAACAAAACAAAAAAAGGAGGAGTTTACCTCACCTCATGCAAGATTATCCTTTATTTTATATATTTTAAATTTTTTGCCAGGCGGTGGTGGCGCACGACTTTAATCCCAGCACTTGGGAGGCAGAGGCAGGTGGATTTCTGAGTTCGAGGCCAGCCTGGTCTACAAAGTGAGTTCCAGGACAGCCAGGACTACACAGAGAAACCCTGTCTCAAAAAAACCAAAAAAAAAAAAAAAATTATTAGTGGATAAGGAAGCATTGTCTGCAGCAGACAGACATTGGAAACAAGCCCAGAAGGCACTGAGCTTAGTGAAATGAAAAGAATTGTCATCAGGTGTATGGAAAGGCCCTGAACCTGTGTTAGTCAGGGTAAGAGTTTCTGTTTGTGTTTTTCCTAAAGATGCTGAAGGTCCTGTTTGGATTCCTGAGTGTTGTGTACGCCCTGTCACTATGGAGCCTTGCCCAGGTGGAGATCTACTGGAGCCTTGTGAAGAGCCCCCCAATTCTAATGTCAATGGGGATAAGTAGCTCGACCTGGCCTGTCATAGTTTCCACCAATGAGACTACTGGAAAAGCTGCAGCTAATTTTGAGAAACCAACAATTTCTTAATGTTACTCATCAGTTATCTATTTATATTCAGAAGATTAATGATACTTATGTGCAGCCTCTCTATGGAGAGAAGTTTTAGCAGGACTCAAACTGGCCAGAAGGCTCCTTAAAGGATGGGCTAGAGATCTTTGTCTTTGGGAGTCCTAGCCTTTGGGGCAGCCACAGCAGGATTGATATTTCTCTGCCACTTTCACAGACAGCAGATCCAGTCCCAGGCAATTACTAAGCAGGTGCTCATGTTGCTGGCACGAGAAAAACCTTCTGCCCAGGTTTGGCTCAGCCTTTACCAAGAATAGTTAGTCGAGAATAGTTAGTCAATGACAGGCAACTCCTTTGCAGTCCTTACCTACCTAAGACAGAAGCCCTGAGGCTGGCAGGGATTCCCAATGATGGGTAATTGGTATTGAGGGAAGGTGACCTAAGACAAATGCTATTCGCCTATAAATAAAAACAGGGGACCTGTAGGACCCTGAAGGGCTGCTATGCCCTGGCTGAGACTTTCCATGTGCTGCTATCTACTAAGTAACATTCTGTGGATTTTCTAAGATCAAAACATCCTGAGGTAGGCATGGTGCCCCAGGAAGGGAATTTTCACTTGACATCCCATTGCCCCCCAGTTGAGTTCCTGTTGGTGATCTTCCTTCCCTGGCTTGGTGTATATATTGAACCTGCTCAGTAAAAGCTTTGCATTCTCGTATATCGAATGACTTGAGTCTGTGTCTTCCTTTAATCCCCCCCAGGTCTACACCCAAGCTCAGTACTGTGGCAGCGCTGGTGCTGTCACATATGTCTAATGCAATATCATGATTTAAGAATTTGAGTCTTGTCCAACAGACAAATACAATTTATTTGTCAGTAATTGTGCCATTTAAAATGAAATAAAAATGACTTTAGATTTCTATGCATTTTTAAAGATTTTTAAATTATGTGTACATGAGGGCATCTGTGCTGGGGTTTCTGTACACATAAGCAGGTACTCAGGGAAGCCAGAAAAGGGCACCAGATTCCCCAGAGCTGGAGTTACAGGCAGCTGTGAGCTGTCAGTGTGGGGACTGGAAACGTACTCAGGTCCTCAGCAAGAGCAGTCTGTACTCTTCACCTCTAACAAGTCTCTCTAGGCCCTGTATATTATTTTTAATAATTACTAAGGTATATTAGGACATAAATCAATATGACATTATTTAAGCCTAATTACTAAATAAGTAGAAGAGGTGATACACCTTTAGGTTTAGAGGTATTGTAATATTATTACTATGACACTTGATCAAGTCAGTTTAGTTTATACTTGGAACATGACAATCTAATTTATACCACCAAGTCTTCAATTTATATTTAATTTAAAATAAATGGTACAGATGCTATATGAAATTTTACTAAAACTAATAATATGGTAAGCAAAATTTAAAAAGCAAATCACAGCCATTATAAAAGTAACTATGGAGTTTTATTATTAAAATGTTACTAATAAGCTAAGTGTAGTGGCCTCCGCCCATAATCCAGTACTTGAGAGGTTGAGGCAGTAGAATGATTGCGAATTTGGGTCTAGTCTAGCCTACAAATGAGTTCAAGGGCAGCCTAGTCTACAGAGCAAGATACTATCTCGAAAACAAACCAAAAAAATGAAAAGATAAAAACATAATTGATAAAAACAAAGGCTACAATGATATAGACAGTTGAAATAAAAATTAAATCAGCAAAACTAAATACTTCAATGTAATTTTATTTAAAACACATTTCATTTATTATAAAAATATTTAATAAACAGCAACACTGAAAAGTAATCTGAGCAGCAGGGAACTTACTCAATAAGCAGCTGGGCTAGAGGAGTCAGCAAGGTTTTGTAGTAAAGGGTCAGGTATCAGGTATTTCAGCTTTGTTGGCCTTATAGTCTCAGTAACAATTACTCAGTCCCATATCACCCATAAACAAATGTAAACAAATGACATGCCATTTGTCCTCCTACAAAAAACTGTAATCTTCATGTCAGTATACATTACCATTGTTTTTATTTTTTGAACTGACAAAATGTAAAACCTCTTCTTATTCCATGGCCTTTATAAAACCCAAGACTGTGCCTGGCACCCAGGCCACAGCTCAGTCATTAGACAGGAGCAGGCCCAGAATTAGGATGAGCACTCAAGGGGTAGAGGACACAAAGTTTTAGAAAGTATTCATGCTTGGTACTTCACTCGCCTTGATGATAAACATATTGCTCCCAAAATTACTGAACAAGTGAGCAAAACCAAAGCTCACTAGGACATTGGAGCAGATTCCCAGAAAATATAATTTTTAGGCTAAAATAAAAGTGATAAGAAATCAAAGAAAAATGGGAGGCTGGGGTGCTCTGGGTAAAGGGTAACACACTATGAAAGGATTCTGCAGCACCGGAGAGAAAGGTACTTTCAAGAAACTGCAAAGTAAAACAGTGAATGGCTAGGATCATGGGGTCCTAAAGGGAATACAAGAAGAGATTAAAAGACTAAAGGACTAGATTACAGTAAACTGTTTTTGTAAGCAAACACCCATTATTACTTAAAACTCAAATATAACTCCAAAATAAAATACCCTGAAGAGGTTTCATACCATCTGGTTCTTAGAACAATCCAGAAGTTTAAGTATTTAAGCCAGTCACTTAAATAGTCTAAAGATGGAAATCCCAAATTATTCCTTTTACATTTCTACTACAACTTCTGGTAATAAATAAATAAATAAATAAATAGCCGACCTGTCAACAGTACAGATAAGGCCAAGGCCACATTTCCTGTTCCTATGTAAAGAAGGGCCAAGGACAGTTCCAGCAGTGCTATTGTTGATAAAATGCCGTGAGGGAATCGTAACATCCAAGCAGACCAGGTGCTTATACACCAAGAGATTTTAAAGGGGTCAGACATCAGACTGAACCTCAATTGTGGCTGACTGTCCCTCCAAAATAAACTGTACAAAAGAAAACATACACACACGTGTGCATACACACACACACATACACACAGAGTTAAAACTCAAACAATAAAATTCAGGGCTGGACAGATGGTTCAGTAAGCAAGCACACAGGCCATTCTGTTATTTCAGAGGCCATGAGTTTGATTCCCAGGACCCACAGTAAGGCAGCTGGCAACTACTTGGTACTCTAGCTCTAGGGAGGCCTCTGACCTCTGTGTTCAGTACACATAAGTGGACAAAACCACACATATGTAAACAAAATTAAAAACAACAAAAATTTTAAAAATTCAAATTTTAAAAAAGAAAAGTACAAAACTGGGAAACAAAGAAAGGAAAATTAAGACTGGAGGAAGCTAAAGATAAAAAACAGTACATTGTTTCCATAATAATACTTAAAAACTCTTAAGTTTAAAAAGTATTTGCTTTCAAAGTTACAAAAGGTGAATGGGATAGGTCTTACATGGTGATTTGATTATATGGGAACTAAAGCTAGGTTATTTTAACTGTTCAATAAGAACTGTAATTTTAATGTTTAATATTTTAAAGCTTTTTAAAAAGCTCAGAACTATCTATGGTTTAATTACACTTAAATCACTTAATATCTTACTAAAATATATTTGAATTTAACCAGATCCAATATACAGAACTACAGGTCATTTTATTTTTTTGCTGTTTTGTTAATGTAGTTGATAGCTTTTCTGTTTCTGTAGTATATCGGTTGTATTTCTAGCACAATGCTTATATTATTAAAGTATTTAAGTACTTTTCTCCTTAAAAGAGACTCGGAGCTTTCTAGTGGACTCTGTCCGGTGCCTAGTGAGGGCTGTCTGCCATGCATGGGATGAGTGAGAGCTGAAGACTGTCCCCCTGGGACATCAGACTGAGACAGAGCAATGGGCTCTGCACTCCAACTGGCCCATATACTCACAGGATGGACTCTCACCAGCTCTCTGATAGTTCTCATAGATGAAATAGGAAGACAAATGTTATCATTGAGTTTTTGTAGATTTAAATTTTATGTGTTTTAACATAAAATTTATGCTGTGGAAATATATTGCTAGAATCACTCAAAAAACTTTGCTGAATTAAACTGAACAAACTTTTAAATAATTCTTATCCTGGTTAAAAACAACAGACTAATGAAAACAAATTTCTTCTAGCAATTCACTGAAACAAAGGCTAGGATCTCAAATTTGTGGTTTAATTCTCCATAGTAAACTTTGCACTCATTTACCCTAGGTCTCCTAAAACAGATTTATTTCCATCATAGGTCACAGACTGCATCATTGTCTCCCTGCAGTCTAAATACATGGACTGAAAACACCAAATTCTTACAGAATATTACATATGCTATTTGGTCACACAACTGATTTTTAAATACACTTATGCTGTTTCAAAAGTCACCTTCCATTATAATGAGAACAGAAATGTCCTCGATCCATGGTTTTAAATTAAATTCATTACAGAAATAAAATACAATAGCTCATAAATATATGCAAAGTTTTCTGTTTGAGATTATGAATTAATAAAGAAAAACTATAGACATAAATAAATCAAAATTCTATTCTAAAGCTAAATAAAGATTAAATTACTAATTTTGGATGAGAACAAACTACAAGACTTTTTACCTGCTATTTACAAGACCACTGTTCTTACTTTTTTTTTTTTTTAAAGAGTTATTTATTTTATGTATATAAGAACACTGTTGCTGTCTTTGGACACACCAGAAGAGGGCACTGGATCCCATTACAGATGGTTGTGAGTTGCTGGGAATTGAAATCAGGACCTCTGGAAGAGCAGACAGTTCTCTTAACTGCTGAAACATCTCTCTAGTCCCACTGTTCTTATTTCAACCCCAGGCAACAGGTAAAATCCATATTGTTAAAAAATTTATAATGTAAAGACTTCAATGCTTTAAAAGAACTTATATAAGGATTCACTATTTCATCAACTATCACATATGTATATGTGTGTATGTATGTGTATATATACACATACATACACACATACATATATGGCCATAGACTTCCTTAAATTTAAGCATGCAGACTCTTACCTCCTGATTAAACTCATGTCCCATCTCATTAAGAAGTGAAGAAAAGAAACTGGTATTCTGTAGTAAGACTCGACCCATAACAGCAAGATAGATGGACATCACTACTGGATACCTCTGCACAATTAAAATACAGGGCATGTAAAATTGTGTTAAGGTACAACTATAAATGATTAAAATTTTTAAAAAAAATCAATGATATAGTATCAACATTTAGTTATCAAATAACATTTTCCTTCAGGGACATAAAACAACAATTATCTTTGTGTTGCTCTATGTAGTATAATCTGTCAATATTTCTTGAATTCTTACAAAGTTTCTAAACAACTCTATGTGTATTATGTGTTTATATCGGTACTACTTATTGCTACACAAATTAGGAGCTGAAGCTAGGGAGTAGAGAGATGGTTCGCTGGGTAAAGTATCTGCTGTCTAAGCATAAAGACGGGGACTTGTTCATACAGTCTAGCCAAATGGCAAACTTCAAGGTGAAGGGGGCGGGGCAGGAGAGGGAGAAGGGGAGGGAGGAGGGGGAGAGAGAGGGAGAGGGAGAAAGAGAGAGAAAGCCACTAACCCTACCTTAAAAAATAAAGTGGAGAGTAATTAGGAAAAGGCACAACACCGCCTCTGGCCTCCATGTGCACACAAAAACACGTATGCACCAACACCCGCCCTACCCACAACAGACACAAAGAAAACTAGTTTTTACAGGAGGAAACACAGCAAATTATGTTATTATCCTCAAAATTTACTCAAATAAATATGATCCAAATAATAAAGCTTTCATTTCACAATTATCAATGACAAAAAGGCATAGTTTTTCAAATGCAAAAGAGTAATTAAAGGCAGGATCTGGAGTCCAATGCTTTCCACAGAAGCTCAAGAGAATCTTACCTCGCCTTCAATAACACCTCTGAAAACATAGGGTAGAATTCGTTGAAACATCTGTGGGCCTAATACTGGATTCACTTTAAGGGCATTTTCCACAACCTAAATCCCAGAAAGACATATGATAATACTCAACAGTGCAATTCATTGTTTCACACAAAACACAGATTAGTAAACAAGGCAATAAATTAAGTAACACAGACCAACCTCGAAAGCATATGTAAATTACTGAGATATGCAATATTCTGGCACTAGACACATTTTCACAAAATACTGTATTTTTAATAACCTGTAAGCTGATATAAAATATATAATATTTAGGTACAGATATATACTTTGCCATCACATTTAATCATACTGTGATAATCCAGGTACATGCAGTTTATGAAGTTCTGGCCTTTGCAATATAAACAAGCATCCTTAAAATGCCCCACGAACAGAAGCAGCAAAGAGCATCTCGAGCATTCTTCTGTGGTGATTTTGACTTTATTATGTTTTGCTTTGATTGGTTTGTTTTTGTTTTCTCCAGTGTAAGACAGGGTCTTCCTATGTAGTCCACAAAGCCCTCATATTATTGATCCTGCCTGTCTTCTGAGTGTTAGAATTACACACATATTTCATCACAACCAACAAAAGCACTGCTTTTATGACTGGAAAAACTGGCCACAAAACCAAGAATGAATGTTAAGAATGAATCCACAGTTAGGTATATCAATAAATTATTAGGAGAGGGAATGTACCATATATATTTCACCTTAGTGACTGATCAGACCAGACAAAGCTGAAACCCGAGGGGCTGAGAAACACCTTAAGTCACCTCATATAACACTCTTCACTTAAAACCAGAGGAAAGAGCAGAACCGTACACCTTCAGGAAGGAGAAAAAAGAAGCTAAAAACAAGGTGAAAGACAATGAAGACTGAAAAGGAAGAAGACAAGAATGCTGGGGTAAAGTCTACTGAACACCAAGTGCCAGATACACTCGGGTCTTAGTATCTGGACCACTGGCCTTCACCCCAAAGGAAGAGCAGTGAATGTAGAAAATAGAAATGAGTGTAAAACAAAAGGAACTCCTCAGTGATGCACAGAATTTAAAACAAACAAACAAAAAACCATGCTCAGGCAAACCACTGTCAAATTTCAGAAAACATAAAGTAAAAAGGGCCACAGCTTTGAAAGAGGAAGGTCTTGGAAGAAAAAGCCAGTGGGAAGCTGGAGAGATGGCTCAGCGGTTAAGAGCACTGACTGCTCTTCCAGAGGTCTGAGTTCAATTCCCAGCAACCACATGGTGGCTCACAGCCATCTGTAATGAGATCTGATGTCCTCTTCTGGTGTGTCTGAAGACAACGACAGTGTACTTACATATATAACATAAATAAATCTTTAAAAACTAGAAAAGAAAAAGCCAATGGTCACAATAGTCACAGTTAATTGCCCATTTCATTTTGAGCAGGAAAGCAAAAGTCATAGACACTACATACCGATCTAACAAGAATGGAGGTGAAAAGTAGTCATCCTAAATATCTCCTAGCACTAGCAACTCAGGAGAGGATAGTCCAAACATTGTTTCCAGACATGAAATACAAAAAATAGTTAGCTATAAGCAACACCAGTGGTTATCCCTAAAGAAGAAGAAATGTCTGGCAAGGTGTGGCTGATGAAGGCTGTGTAAAGAAGCCTTTTCTATCTAGGTGACTAAATTATATCCTTTAATACTCATTCAAGTTAACTCAAGGGACCCATAGCAATCACTTTACCTTTGTTTTGGAGAATTAACAGAATGAGAAGTATCATAGTCTTCTATATGAGAAGAAACAAATTTTCCTATGTATGTTTAGAGTATTAGACTTTTACATATAAATCATTCACATATATATTACACATATATAATCAACACTATCATTTGTATGTTGCCTTCATCGGTAAACTATAGTCTGTGTTGTACAAGTTATCAATAAATACTTCAAGGCTAAATATTTGAAATTAAGTTCAAAAACCACAGGTAGAGAAACAAGTGTCTTAAAGTGTTTTGTAGAGTGCTAGGCAGGCTGGTACACACCCTTAATCCCAGCAGTCAGAATGCAAAGGCAGGCAGCTCTGGCTGGGAGTTCAAGGTCAGCCTGCTCTACATAACCAATTCCAGTCCAACTAGGGCTATACAGTGAGACTGTGTTGCAAAAACAAAACAACAAATATTATATAGAAAAATGTCATTATTTGACTTTAAAATTCTTATATTTTTCCTGTCCCGTGTTTGAATAGAACTGTGGAACCATGACATGTGCTCTGACATGTTGAATTTGAAATAGATATGTGGGAAATCACATGGAACTATCCTATATTTCTCATAATGAAAATTACAGACCTTATTAATCTTATTTCCACTATACATATCTATATATACAGACACAGTCACAAACTTTTGAATTATAAAATGATAATGCCAGCATTATTATAAGCAGCAGCATTATAAAATATCAATTTGATTGCTTTCTTTCTTTTGGTTTTTATGTTATGACCCACTGTATTTACTATGTACTATGTAACAAAGTATTCTTAGGTGACTACCACAATAGCACAATAAATACATATAGTTTCTCTTAAAATAAAGTTTCTTTTAAAATTTTTTTATTAATTTTAATTTTAGCTTTTAATTTTTGATTTGTTTTTATTGTGTTTTCACAGTACTAGGATTAGCCCTTTACTACTTAAATCATGTATACCAATCTAAACTCTAGCTTCCAAGTTCTCTTCCATTTCCTGCTTGATAAATACTTTTATGAATTTGGTTTACTGCTTCATTTCCTTTTTTCTTTAAAGAGATGAATATTGTGGACAATGCTATTGCCTTATACTTTAAATCACTGTAAAACTATGGCGGTTTCTTCATTGGAAACTAGCAAAGGACTTCACTCATGGTTGAATACGCCTCTTCTTTGTTTAGCCAGCAATGTGCCAATACAAATAAAACTTGTTGCATTCTAGTTTTTAATCTTATTTTCAAGATAAACCTACAATAGACTTCTTTTAAACCAAAAAATGTAAGTTTTTAACTTCCTCCTAAGACAACATTCTTGATTTAGCCTTACATTCAATAAAAAATTACTGACTGTGGCTCTTAATAGCAGAATGTTTAGGCTTACATCATGACTCCAATATTTACTAGCTTACTAGTAAATAATGGTGTCACCTGTTATTATAGAATTAGTCAAAAATAGTCAATTCATTTTAAGCCTTATCATAATGAAGGAAAGAAGGTTGGTTTAATAATGCATATGAATATGGCTGTGAAAAATGAGAATTTCCAAACTCAAAATGGTACATATGTACAAATGCATCTCAAATTAATGCTAAGAATTTATATTTAATTATTTTTAGAATTACTGTGCCCATGTAAATAACCTGTACTGAGTCAAAGAGTCAACTCTAGTTTTGCTCTAAAATATTGACTCCTGAAACAGTTATGCTGGTCTCTTTGTTCAATTTTCGTAAAACTGAAATTTTATGCATCAAAGAACAAAGAAGTTACTTGCAAGCACTAACAGAAATTACTATAATAGTTATGCTTAGCCAAAAATATATTGACTGGTATATACCCTGTTGTATTAAGAAACATAATCTAGAAGATACTGAAAATGAAAGAAGCTAATGTTAGGAGCTATACTAGAACTATAAGAGTTCTCTCAGACTATAAATGAAAGTATAAAATAAACACACCATTCTTAAAACATGCCTTTACATCACAAACTCAAAAGATTTACTAGTGTTAGCAGTACATTCCTAGTACTCAATATCCACTAATTAAATAAACCCATTTCTGTGACTTCAAACAAAGGTTCACCTATGGCAATGCTTTCTTTCCGACTGCCTTAAGCACATATTATCAAGTCCTCAATATTAAACTCAAGCGTTTACAATCTATTAATGATCTACTTTGGGCACTACACTTTTTTAATCTATTTTGTATAAAATGTTATAAAATTTTACCATATTTGGATGATAACTATATGCATGGATTCATTCAATGAAAAAAAAGCATAAAATTACAAGTGAAGCAGACAGATGGCGTCACTGCTTCCATTTTAAGCACAATGAAAAAGAAACTGATTTGTTATTAAAATTATGAAGCTAGTATATAGTACTTATGTTTGAAATTCTCCATAACAACCTTTTTAAAAGATTGTATTATTCTCAAAATCAATAAACAAATATAATTAATTTAAAATAACCAGCTTAGACACACAATTGTTAATAATGCTACTCCTATATTATTAGCCTTGTCTTAAAAAGCAAATTTACTCAAGAGACATTTTTGTGTAATTCTTCATTTATTGATTTACTTCCTCACTGTGCGTGTATGTAAGTGCATGCACTTGCACACAAGAGTGCATACACACACAATAGCACATATGTGGAGGTGAGAGGCCAACCTTTGGGAGCTGGTTCTCCCCTCCCATCATGGGGGTTTTGGGTCCAATTCAGGCCATCAGGTTTGGTAGCCAGGGGCATCATCTGCTGAGCCATTTCAACCAGAATGCTTATTTTCAAAAAACATTTATTTAAAAGAAATCATGTAGGAAAACCATTTTATTTGGATTGTTTTTCTAAAGCCAAAAATCTAGCAACCAAAGAAATTAGTCTATAAGTGTATCTAACCAGTTTTTTTGTTTTGTTTTGTTTTGTTTTGGGGGTTGGTTTGGTTGTTTTGTTTTGTTTTTGGGTTTTTTGTTTTGTTTTGTTTTTGCCAAAGTCTGACTATAAAATGAGACAACTTTGTAATTAGATTAAAATAGTCAACTTTTATACCAGGTTATTACACCTTAGGCAGTGTTTTAACTTTTACACGCACACACACACACACACACACACACACACACTCCATTCTTTGCCCTAGAAACTTGGTAAAATTCCTCTTGTTTTCCAGACAGAAATGAGAAGGCAGTACCTTGCTCAGTGCACCTAGCTCTGAGGTACTAAGGCCTATGTTCTGATCTAGCCATGGGCTATGCTACCCTATAGCCATGCCTCCTTCCCTCTATTTCATAAAAGTGCAAAAAAAAGCACTATTTCTTAGAACTCCCTAAAATCTTCCTTACTGAAGTTTTACAATGCCCACACCAAATAATTCGTAAGTCAGCTTTCAGCAGTTACTTCACTACTAACATTGCAAAAAAAGCTTTACTAAAAGCAAACAAACAAACGAACAAACAAACAAAAACCCAAACAACTTTCAATTCAAGTTTGGTTTGGAAAGTGTTTAAATGTAAGTGAGAAGATTTTGTCATAATCACTTAGCTTATACTGAATATAATTAACACTGTTTTGACTTCAGGTACTATGTAACAAGTTACTGCATAGCTTGGTGGGGAAAGGTGTTTTTAGCGACAGTTCAATTTCCTGGATCAAAAATGGTACAAGGAACTCAAACAAGCTGTCCTCTGATAGGCCTGTCCCCTGCACACATACAAAATACATACACATACACTTATGTACATATGTACAAAAAAAAAAAAAAAAAAAAAACAAAAAAAAAACAATGAAACCCAAGCCCCAAATATAACCAAGAAACTTTTAAGTAGTAGGACAGGGTGAGTATCTAAGAAATAGGTCAATATCCAGTGTTTGATACTGAACCTAAATCTTTAACATAAAAACCATCAATACCATGCCATTAAAATCTGAAACAATATAGCACATACTAACTTTGAACTTTGGATAATGGAGAAACTTGCTGACTAACAGAGGAGTCTAGTAGAGGAAAGATCTTAAAATATATAGATATTATTAAGATAATATGACAATTTTCTCTAAAAGTGATAACTCACAGACAATATCAATAACGAATATTTGAAATAACAAACTAAATGGTCCATAGACTAAAGCATTTACTCAACTACTTCCAGGAAAAATGTCTAATTCCTGACCCACAGGGTAAATGACCGAATATATTAACAAATAATACCAAATATGACCAACTTAAAAGTCAAACCAACCATAAATACACTTACATAAATATCTAGAATTTAAATGTGTGTCTACCCAAGAACAGACAATACACACAGAGTGATAACTAGTTATTATTCCTATTAAATCCATAGCAGCTCTATGTATTGGTTGATAGGAAATAAACATTTTTATAGTGAGTTCCATTGGTAGAAAACCCACCTTGAAGATAAAAACAATGCCATAGTTTTCCTAAAAAAATATAATTGTCAAGATAAAAAGACTTTGCCGGGCATAATAGAGCAAGCCTTTAATTCCAGCACTTGGGAGACAGAGTGAGGTAGGTGGATCTTTGTGTGTTTGAGACCAGTTCTAAGATAGCCAGAGCTACATAGTGAGACCCAGTCTAAGAAACAAAACAAAACAAATAAAAAATAGTTTTAAAAAACTTTGTCTAGCCAGAATTTAATTCTCTTATTTGACATAGAACACAGCTAAGAAATTTAACAGCTATAGCTTTCAAACTCCGTATGTAAAATATTGATACATATGTGTATATACATATATATTATGATATAGTGTAATATAGTAATACATTTATGTTTACAGGTGAGCTATTACATTCATGTTATAATATTTCTTTCATAGAAGGTCATATAAAGATAATACATGCAATTTACAGGCTACTGTTCTTAACTATACATGATCCCAACAAATTCAGCACCCTAACTTCAATAGCTTACTAGAGTTAAAACTGTACTGACTGGTTTTGTGTTACCTTGACACAACCTGAAGTTATCACAGAGAAAGGAGCCTCCCTTGAGGAGTTGCCTCCATGAGACCCAGCTGTAAGGCATTTTCTCAATTAGTGATCAAGGGGGGAAGGCCCCTTGTGGGTGGTGCCACCCCTGGGCTGGTAGTCTTGGGTTCTATAAGAAAGCAAGCTGAGCAAGCCAGGGGAAGCAAGCCAGTAAGTAACATCCCTCCATGGCCTCTGCATCAGCTCCTATATCTTAATCTGCTTGAGTTCAAGACCTGATCTCCTCTAGTGATGACAAGCAATTTGGAAGTGTAAGCTGAATAAACCCTTTCCTCCCCAACTTGCATCTTGGTCATGATGTTTTGTGCAGGAATAGAAACACTGATTAGGATACAAATTCGGACTAACAAACTGACAAGGCTATCTGTCCTCAATAGAAGAGTGGTGACTATTGCTGCGTATCATATGGAGACTAACATCTGAGTGTCTGTCTGGGAGGCAGGCTGCCATGGTGAGGGTGTAGCTCATTGGCTTGCCTCCCATGTGTGAAGATACAGGCTTGATACCTAGAACACTATCAAAACAACAACTGAAAACTTAAGATATATCAAATGTTGTTAGGTTTAGGACAAGTTGATAAAAAGATTTTAATTCATTTCTATCCAATAAGGTTTTAGAATAGACATTATTCCAATTAGCTACAATTATATTAGAAGAGGGCTGGAAAGATGGTTCATCGGTTAAGAGCATGGGCAGCTCTTCCAGAGGACCCAGGTTCAATTCTAACACCCAGTGACAGCTCACAATTGTCTGTAATTCCTGTTCCAGGGGATCTGACGCCCTCATTCAGACATACATGCAGTCAAATCAACAAGGCACATAAAAACTATATTTATAACTATTATATTTATAAAATTATAAAATAAATTATAAAAAACAAGACAAAACAAAACAAAACAAAAAATATTAGAAATCCAAAAGTGCACTTTAACAAGACCTCCATGTGACTTGTATACACATTCAAATTTGATGCCTTTGGTACAGAGGCATTTAAGGCAAAGTGAATACTCTCTAGAACTGTATCAGTTTCTCTCTTTTCCAACCATCCATACTCAGCAGGCTCCATCCTCACCAATAACACATGACAATGAATTTAAAATGACACTACCTTGAGAACTTGAACTTGACCTTCTGTAGTAATCTCTGGTAGCAGCTCATAAAAGGACTGGCACAAGCCTGCTGCGTATGTCTGAAATCCAATCAAAGGTCAGGATGTGTAAGAGCACAGCTGCATCACTGAAAAGGCATGGAGCTCAAGCTGGAAAGCCTCACACTCTGGTCAAGACTTGGTACTAAAGGTCTAAACAAACAACTTCAAGTAAGCCCCCTCTTAGGAAGAATGAAGAAGATATTGTAAGTTTACTGATACACTAATTGCTGAGTATATATTTACATGTATAGAGCATTTTCTGTATTCAGTATCAGTGGAACTGGATGCTGAGCTCACCCTCCCTCCAGTGGGAATACTTACAAGGAAATAAAATTTCTACCCACTAAAGTAACAGACCAAATCTGAACTTTGAAAAGGTACTTCCTGATACCACACAAAACCCAAAATAATAATATATAATTATTAACAATGCAAAAAGTGCTATGACATACCTGTAAAAATTCCGTTGATGATAAAAAGATATAGCCATTGATGATCTTAAAGCAGGTTCTGAGATTCTCTGAACTTAATTCTGCCAAAACAGTAATTATTTTTTAAAAGAGCAAATTAACTAGCTGTTCAAAATATATGTGAAGTGATGATTCACTTTAGTTAAAGCTAAGTTGCTATGGCAACATGAAGCACTCAGTTTGTTTTTAACCATGACTACTAATGTGATTTTGACGTTTATGGTTTTCCTGAAGCAGCAAGCATGCAGCTTACCGTTTGCAAGGCAGCTGGATGGAAGCTCTAGGATAGAAGATCAGACAGGATTGATAATGTTTTATCATCAGAAAAAGAAAAAGAAAAATCTCTACAAACAAGTGAAAAAGGAAAACTAAGTTACAGCAAGGGTGGTGACACACAATTATAGTTCCAGCACTCAAGAGGTTGAGGCAGGAGGATTGTGAGTTCAATGCCAGCCTGAGTAAAAGGAAAACAAAATAAAAGCAACTTACATGCTTTCTTTATAAATTTTCCTGACTATAATCTAGCCAGTAGTCATAAAATAGTCAGTATCTAAAAACTGAAACCCTTTAATAGTGCTCTCTCATTCACCTTTTACTAATAAAAACCAGAGAGAGGCATTTCTTCCCTTTTGTCCATTCAGAACAAAGCTAGGAAACCATACAGCCTGAGACTTTTCATTTCAAAGCAAAATTTTAGTTGGGCCCTATGGTTTCCTGGTTTATAAAGAAAAGTATGTAGGAACCAAGCACACTCAATTCTTAGTGGGAAAAGACGGCAGAGTGGGGTTGCTGTATGAAGCTAACATGAAAGCCTTTACCCTTGCTCACAAGAAGGTTCAGATAATAGGTCTGGCTGATGTTCTCACTCGACAGGCTGGTACTATCTAAGATCTCCAAGTTAGGTCTAGTAGAGATAAACAAGGCCTTTGCCAGAGGACAAAGGACATGCCAAGCACGCTTCCTTTCTTTCCCTAAAACAACTAAAAAGACAAAGTTTTCTAGAGAATCAGTAGGAAGTAGCCAGCACTGCCTTTGGGCATGATTGCATGTCATGGGGAAATAGCAAAGGGCTGTTTATTGAAAAACAGACTATGGGTTATTACTTGAAATTTTTTCTAATCTGAGGAGAGATAAGAAATCAAAATTAAAAAAAAAAAAAAAAAAAAAGCTCTTAAGAAAAGAAAGTGGCTAGTGAGGGGGAGGGGAGAAATGAAGTGACCAATGGCACTATCTAGCCATCATGGCCAACTACGCCCTGAAAGTTTCTACTGTAATATGTTAGCTCATGTCTGCCCGTGTTTTCAAAGAACCTGTACTTTTCTAAGCCAGAACTAGAATTCTTACTTATGATTAAATTTCTCAGCAAAGGGTCCAAATTTGGGGGTTTTCTACTGAAATACTTGCCCAGAACAATAGGTTTAACAAAAGAATTAAAGATGCTTTATGGCCAAGTGTTACTGGGATTTGAGAACTGGGGAGAGAGTTCAGTGAGTAAATGGCTTCCTGCACAAGCATGAGGACCTACATGGGGATCCACACCCCCATAGAAAGCTAGCCATGGCAGTGAATGACTAATTCCAATGCTGGGAGGTGGAGCACAAAGGATCCCATAAACTTACTGGCCAGCAAGGCTAGCTGACCAGTGACCTCCAAGTTGAGTGACATACCCTGTCTTGCACAAAACATAAAGGTATTAACGAGATGATGCAGCAGCTAAGGGCGGGTGCCATTCACTCAGGAAATCCAGAGCTGACGTCCTAGTACTCATGTAATAAAGCAGAGCGTCGTGCAAATGCCTGTAACTCCAGCTCCAAGGGATCTGGCCCCCTCTTCAGACGTGCATGCATGCATGGGAACATGGATGCCCCACACATACATGTGTACAAACATTCATTCCAACACATACTCATTTATATACATACAAATAAATAAGGTCAAGAGTAAGTAACAGAGAAGATACCTGTCCCAGCCTCCACACGTGCATGTACACATACACATACCAGTACATATAAGCATACACCAAAAGAATTAAAAATCAAACTTTAAAAAAATAATCAAAGGGCCAGTAAACTTCACTGTGTATAATTAATATATGTATATAATTAAATATGCCATAAATTTAGGTGTGCAATTGAAATGGCAAACTCCCTTACTAGGATGACTTTATAATCAAAGCTTTATTTTTAAGAGATTTTAAGCTAAGGATGTAAGTAAGTGGGAGGTCACACTAACCGGGTCATGGTTCAGCATTCTCCACCACACAGACAGACAGACAGACAGACAGACAGACAGACAAGAGTGCTATTATATGCTTTACAATATGCTTCCTCATGTGTAAGAAAAAGTACTAATTTACTATTATTAACTACTATGAAGATAATGCTGATACTAGGGAAAGCATCTAGTTACATTGTGAAAGACGGAAAGAGTAAGTGCATAGATCCCTCAGATTCATGTCAGATGTGATGTTTGGAACTGTGTAGTACTGAGGGACTTACAGCTCAGTGTTAAGAGGCAGTCTAGCATGTGTGAGGCCATGTGAGAAAGACAGGAACAACACACACATGTGTGTTTAGCTAATTTGTAAGCAAAACTTCAGCAAACTATATATGACACTAAACCTTGAGTGGTTCCTTGGCCAAAACAAAAAAGTATGTACAATGCTTAAACAACTTACAGCACAGACTCCCAGTGTCAAATGAGCTGAGTGCAACCATGGTATAAAGAAAGATTTTCAAAATATAGTCTTCGTAGCATGTAGAAGAGCTATCAAACAAAATTCCTAAGGCAAAGTTCAAGCTCGACTTGTAATGAGGTTATGTCTTAGTTTAATTGACAATATTTCCATAAACCAATGTTATTTAGTGTTTACTTTTAAATCAATGAAAGTTACTTCAAAAATATATGTAATAATTTCTATAAAATCACTATGACTTGTCAATATATGGGACTTATAATACCAAAGGGGTGAGGAAAAATACTTTTAGGCTGTGGTTACATTACCAAACATCTCAATAAGATCTGAAGACATACCAAGAAGAGGTGACATGTTCTGAAATATTCGAAGCAGTTCTGGTGTGACACACGGGCTGTTCTCCAATGTCACTAACCTAGAGAAAAAAATACAATTAACACACTTCTGACATCCACTCATGCCATTAACACAACTCAACTATAAAAACACTTCGTTTAAGAAGCAATGGGCAAAGTGAGTAAAGCGCCTGCCAACACGACCAACGACATCACAAGTTTCCCTTGGAACCCTGCAATCTTGTGTGCATGCATCCCACACAGGGGCCTCGGGGCAACCTGGGTGTCAGTCTTCAGGGACTTGCCACCTCTTCTTATTTTTTCAGACATGTTCTCTCACTGACCAAGAACTCAGCATTTATCTAAGTTTGTGAGCCAGCAAGCCCAGCCTTGATCCACCTATCTCTGTAATTCCTAGTGTTGGGGTGACAGCAAACATGCCACCAAGCAAGTTTGGTTTCTTCCTTTCCTACCATCCTTCTTTTTTGTGTGTTATAGTAATTAAATTCACATCTTCATGCTTTTAAGTCAAGTAATTTACAGGTTAAATTATTCTTGTCTGTATAATAATATATATATATATAGTAAAAGTAACACTGTATGCTAAAATAGAATAAAAATTATAAATTTACACAAAATCATTATTGTTATGCTGATGAAAGAGGGATAAAGTTATTCTGTTCTAAATTTTCTGATCAATTCTGTGTTCCTCCAATGACAAACTGGGCTAATAAACTAGTAAAACAACTTATGCTGCATGCTTTCTAAAGATGAATTTAGAAACCAATTATATTAGAAGCCATTATCATGCTTTAATAGTCTAAAATATAGTTTTAAAATACCAAATATGTGTAAAAAGAACTTCAAGAAGAAAAACTATGAGTGTCGCAACAACAGCAAAAAAAAAAAAAAAAAAAAAAAAAAAAAAACAAACCAAAAGACAGGGAAAAGGGAGTAAACAAACTCTAGTATCTGATATTGATATAGTTTAGATCTACAAAGCCCATCCACGTGCCTGGACCCAAACTAAGCACTACTTTTTAGAAGAGGGACCTTACTCAAAGAGTTCAGACCACTGGAGATATGCTACTGATGGGAATGGTGGTCCTCAGGGCCTTCCGCTCTGTCTTACCCACCTGCCATATATGCACGGGCTTCCTCTAGCATAAAGCCCCACTGTGTGCCACAGCCCAAAGCAACGGGACCAACCAGCTGTGACCTGAATCCTGTCAGGGAGCCAAATGCGAGCCTTTCTTTTTTATAAGCTACCTTTGGGGCTTGTTAAGGAATAAAACTAACATAGGTAAAAATAAAATTAAAAAAAAATTACTTAAATCTTTGAATAAATACCCAACAAAATTTCATAACAATATATTTTGTGATGATGTAAACACCTTGCATTACCTTGTCTATCTCCATATTTATTCAGTGCACATATGGCAGTTGCTTTAGTTTCTTTTCTTGTTCCTGTGATAAAATATTCTGACAAAAGCAACTTCAGAAAGTGCTTACACTGACTCACGGTTCAAGGGTACACAACATCATTGCAAGAAACTCAAGGTAGGAGGAGTTGAAACAGGTGATCTCTCTCTCACACACACACACACACACAGAGACAGATCAACTGACTTTCTGTAACAGAAACAGGTAATATGCGAAGGGATGATGATATCAAAATGACAGATAGAAAATGATGTCAATTCTTAGTGAACTGATAAGCATAATCAATGGAATTTCAGTTAAGACCCTTAAAAATGGCCCTGGAAATTATGCTAGCTATGAAATGATCTGGAGTGCAGATGGTCAAGAACAAACAAAACAACAACAACAACACAATCAGAAACCTCTGGTTATAGGATGGTGTGGGCTAAGGGGGTGAGTTTTGCTTAACCAGGGATCTTGAATTACTATAACACCTTAATAATTAACAGTAAGGAAACAGCATAATTAACTTTCTCCCTTCCAGTGAGTCCAGATTAAGTTTCTGCTTTCACAGTATAAATCAAGCTATATAAAACAGGAGAAAACTTCAACTTAAATGATCGGGTGCTCAACTCCAGAGTAAATCAATAAAAGGTGAAGAAAGAAGAAGGCAAAGAATGTCAAAACACGATTTGTGATTATTAAAAAAAAGAGAGAGTTTCCATGTTGGCTAACAAAGAGCTATATGTAAGAACATCTTAACTAGAAAACTGTAATATAAAATATAAAAAAGGCTGGGTTTAAGATGGCTTGGTGGTTAAGGGCATTTGTGGCCAGGCCTCACAACCCGTTTGCTGTACAGAACGTGCATGGCAGCAGAGAACCACGTGCTGCCAGTTGTTCTCTAGTCTTACGTGCACACTGACACACAAGTGTTTGGAAAGACAAAAAAGAGAAAACAAGGAGTAAAATTATTCACAAAATAAACATAAGACACTAAAATTCTACAGAAAAAACCCTTAGTGAAGATAAAATGCAAATATAAAAATTGTTCTTTAATAGAGAACTACCTATCAAACAACTGCTCAACACAAAAGTCAAAGATGAGGCAAATTAAACAAAGAATTTTAAAATGAAATATAACTGCCATTACTATTACATAATATGCTTCGTGGAAAAAAACAAAGTTTAAATGGTAATTTTTTTTCCCCTTTTTATGGTGTTGAGGGTTGAACCTAAGGCCTCAGGCTAAGTTCTAACGTCTTGCTACCCACTAGAAAGGCGTAAAGGCTGAACTATAAGTAAATAGCCACTCCCCAAAAGCATTTTATTTCAAATACTCAAAAATGTAAGATGATGCCGAGGTTATTTGTCAAATTCCAATTATGAAATGCAGCATGGTCCCTTCTAGAATTTCTCTCTAGTTCTCTGTTTCAAAGGTTTGTTTGTTTATATTTTATGTGTTTAGGTGTTTTGCTTGTATTTACGTCTGTGCACCATGTCCATACAGTGCCCGTGGACGACAGAACAGAGTGTCAGATGCCCTGGGACTAGAGTTATAGATGTTATGAACTACCATGTATGTGCGGAGAACCTGGAACTTCCAAAGGAGTCTGGAAGAGTAGACAGTGCTCTTAACAACAGCCATTTCTCATTAACAGTCCATCAGGAGCCTACACTGAACAGAAGCTGGAAGAGGGGAACAACTAGAGGATGACAACGTCACATGCTCGTCTGTAAATGCCGAGTATTCAAAGCCGTTACGGGACCTCTGCTCTACTGGAACAAAAGTAGAGAAAGCAGCAGCAGGGTAGTCCATAGCATCGCATCACGTTCTCCCTCTTACCATAATTCTAGACCATCTTCCAGGAGATAGACATGTGGAGGCTGGGAAACATCTGTACTCAGCTGGATAACTGGGAGCAGAAAAGGGTACAGGTTCTTGCTGTCTGCTCCTAACCCCTACAGGAAATATAAATACAATTTATGATAAGATACTCTAAGATCCCTCCCCACCACCCATCAATTACTTGCCTCAGAAAACAATTTATATTACATAAAGTAAATAAGAGTCTTTTAGGACGGTCCTCATTATACTAGTAAACAAACTTCTATTAATTACTAAAATGTAAAAATCAAAATACTATCATCCTTTCTAGTTGGCAATACTATACATATACATACACACACATGCTTGCCAAGGATATATGTATGGGTGCCTTTTAAGAAATTCCACATATATGTTGAGTCTTCCTTATTTGAAATGGTTAGGAAAGACGAAATTAAGATTTTGAATTTCATTTTCTAGAATGGTTGTAAATAAATAATAAAATATCTTGAAAATGGAACCCAAATCTCAATATAAAATTCATGTATAATTCATATATACCTTATACATATATCCCAAAGGTAATTCAATACATCATTAGTGTATCTATATTGCTTAGCAGGCCAGTTGAGAAGTCCCTACTTCTGGTGTCAACTCGGTGCCAAAAAGTTTACTGCTCTGCAGCATTCTGAATCTTAGATCAGGAATGCTCAACAAACGCAGGAAATACTTGTTTCCCCCATGCTACGACTACAGAAAAAGTAGTTAACACTGATATTTTCAGCTATATAAACACACTCAGCTAAATAACAAGTATGAAATTAGCCCAGCCTGAACTGCTCACTGCTATCACAGTAGATTCATATTTAACAATAGTAAGCAGGCATGAACAACCACATAGTTAGAAGGGCAGAACAAAATTTCAAAAATAATTACATATTAGACTTATAGAAACAGAAATGTATATAACAATTCCACAGCAAAGAATTTTTAAAGATACCTAGGATTCTGTATATTTAGTATATACATAATAGTATCTCCAAGAGAAAACTCACAAAACCGTCAGAATCAGTTAAATATAAGAAAAAGGCAAAAAAAAACTTTCATGGGGAATTTTTTGTTTATATTTAATGTGTGTAGAACACAGAAGAAAAAAGTTTAATCCAAAATTCTAGTTTGTCTGTTGCTCTCTTAAGACACAGAAGTTTAGTATCTCACAGTGAAAATATTTTAAAGCAAACAAAAAGGACTTTTGAGAGGGGGAAAAAATCAATCTCTAAGCCATAATAGATCCAGAAAGGAAATACCAAATACCATTCTTGGAAAATCTTTCAAATGCCAATACAGTTGTATAGTAAATGTAAATAACACAAACCAAATTCTCTGACTCCCTCTGTCTCTCCATTTTTATTTGTTTTCATTCTGTTTCAGGAGACCCAGACTTACTGTAGAGCCCTGGCTGGCCTGATGTTACTATAAAAGTTCATTAAAAAAAAAAACAAAAACAAAAAAAAACAAAACTTATCAGTGATTAAGTAACCCACTAGAATGAAGAGAGGGAAAATCATATTCTAAAATAATTATAGATGATGGAAGTGAATATAACTATCTTTGCAAATTTCCTGTGAAAGCTATTTTTCCCCCAATTTAAGGTATGGTGGTATGTATCTATAATTACAGCACTTGAGAGGTCAGGAGTTCAAAATCATCCAGAGCTGTCTAGGTGAATTCAAGGTCAACCTGGACTACATGAGGCTCTGGATGGGGAAGGGAGAGAGAAAGGAGAGGAAGAAATGACTACAAATGAGTGTACCCTACAGATGGTCAGCCATTGTTCTCGTGCTGACTGAGCACACTATGGACAAATCTATTTTCTCCAAGCCGATTTTCGAGGTTTAGACACTCAAATGACTCAGGGTATCATGGTCTGACAGGCACCTTAACCACTACTGTCAACCAGCCTTCCATACATGTCCTTTCTCATGTGACATGAGCAGTTATCTACCTGGTAACAATATACCTCACAGCCCTTACTGGTTCCTCCCTGCCCTCATTCTGCAGCTACACAAGCCACAATTCTATCTTTATCATGTTTTTCAAGTTGTTTCTCTTCCTGCTGTTTATTTAATTCCTGCTCTGATCGGTGTTAATAGATGCTCCTAACCATGACCTGGTATCACTCCCATTCCAAACCAGTGTTCCCAGTCCTGCTCTGGGTGGCTTTTTTTTTTTTTTTTTTAAATTAATATTATCTTTTAGGAAAAATAATCCTTTGAACACTATGCTCTTTTGCTTTCTTGATTCATCTCACATATGTGAGTTCTGAAGTTCATTATCCAAACTACACAACTATGTAATATTAGAAATACTATGATGGCATCTTTATAAAGCTGACAATGAAACAGTACAGAATTTTTTTAAGACCTATGACTATAAACACAAAAAGAATATTAGAAGAGATAAAAGTAATCAAATTTATAAAGTGAAAAGTAGTAACTGACTTAGCAACACTAGAAACCAAAGCTCAAATTAAATAGAAAACGGGGTCAACAAGATGGTTCATTGAGTGCATCTGTTTGCCATCAGGCCTGAAGACCAAGTTCAATCCCTGGGATTCACATGGTACAAGAGAACTGAGTCTCGTAAGTTACCCTCTTACCTCTTCATTCATGTTGTGCTTACACGCGTGCACGCTCAAACACACACACACACACACACACACGTATGCATGTAGAAATAAACAAAATCTGCATGTGACTTAGAGCTAGGAAGATGAAAAAAAATCTAGAAGTTACTGCTTGAAAAGCTGAAAGTAGACTCTTCTACCAAACAGAAAAGAGAGTAGTAGAGAGTTCTATCACTCTTCATTAAAAATAAATAACTAACTTTACCCTATCTGTACCTAAAATTAATATTTAAAGAAAAAATATCACCACATTGTGGCACTTAGAGTTGTTACTGGTTAATATAGCATGCCAATCACAGAAAAGCCAATAAAGGCTTGCTCCCTTGCTGCTGGCACTACTTTGGAGAACTGTGAAAAGCTTAAGAGTCCAGGCCAATCGGGGCATGTCCTAGGAATGGTGTCTTGTCCATGGCCCCTCAGGCTCTCACTGTGCCTCCTGTCCACTGCATGCTAAACTCTGTCACACTCCTGCTGCCACATGGTCTGTCTCCCCAGAGCCACATCAGGAGACCCAGAAACATGCACGGAATCACTGAAAGTATAACCAAAACTAAATCCTTCCTCCCTTAAACTGTTTACATAAGGTATTCTGCCAAAATGACAAGCTTAACTAATACTGGAGCTTTATATGTGCAGGTACATTTGTCTCAAATATCTTCATCACTCTCATCCCTAAGATACCATGTCACTAAGAACTGATATCCAACGGTATTTAACAACACGATTTGAACATCAGTTCCGTCAGGACATAGATCTTCACTGGTGTCTGATATTACTTTCAGTAAATCAGATAAACTACGATATGCCCTATACTATGATTATCTTAATACAACTGTTATGTGCCTCCCCAGACTGTCATCTGCACAAGCATTTGTCCTATTTACCTCTTCCCAGTATCAAGTACTAAACATTCACCTTACAAACAAATATTTACTTCTACTGAAGCCAACTACTGAAGACTAGAATACTTATTTTTATGGGTATCAATCTCCACAGGCAAAGACTACTAATATTAGATTTCCAGGTTTATAAAATACAAATGCAAAAATATACAGCTTCCCTAATGTCCATCTTACATGTTAATAGCAGAAAGATGGTAATGTTATCTGAGGGGTAATCTAACAATGTACCTTAATATTCTCAAATGACTCCAAAGTATATTTAAGCTACAATCTCAGTTTTTGTATTAAATAGTATATATTTATTTGCAAAGAAAGGCACATTATTATTTGGTTGGAACTTTGCATTATTGGTCAATACCGGTAAGTTAAATGTAATGAAGAAAAAAACCAACGAAACATTCTACTGACAATTCTGGATTACAAACGTTGCTGTGATTGACAAGCTATAAGAGACACAAAAGCCAGGGAGTTTTACTCCTGTTTCCCTCACAAACGTCCCCAACTGAGCTAAAACCATGTTTCCAGAACTCAGTACAAAGGATCTAAGGTCCCTCTCCTGTTAACTACAATATTAACAGACTAGTCACTATCTTATCCGGAGTCATTACTGTTGTCTACCAAAAAAAAAAAAAAAAAAAAAATATTTATAGGAAAATCCTAAATATTAATGTATAACCAGAAGGATATTTATTTTACAAAAGTGCTTTAGCAAGAACCAAAGAGCAATTAAGAGTGCTTCCTTCTAAGAGTTCAGTTAGGTTCCCAGCACCCACACCAGATGGGCCTCAACTGCCTGTCACTGTAGCTGCAGGAGATCCAACATCCTTTTATGGCTTCTGTGAGTAACAACACACACAGAAACTGACACACAAATACACATTCTCACAGACACACATTAATTTTAAAAATACATCTTTTAAGTGTTTTAGCAGATAGTTTTGGGAGGAATATTTTTGTTTAATGGTGTAGTCTAATTTTATCAGGTAAATTATATATTGAGGTAGATTAGATTATAGTGGCTGTATATTATAAATGCATTTATTATCACTGAATTGCATACCTAAATTGGTTTAAATGATAAACTTTCTGTCATAGGAATCTTACCAGAAAATTTAAAGGTGTAAAATTGCATTAGAGTTTGTATGATTAATCAACTATTTAAAAGTCTCTTGAGAATTCAAAATGATAAAACTCACCTACAAGCATTTATGGAAAGAATAAGTTCAGCCCAAACATAAAAATATCTTGGGTTTTTTAAACTAATATTAGGAACTGCTAATATTAGATCATGAACTGCTGTAATTCTTAACACAGAAGAATATCTCAGTGGAAATGTCTAGAATTTACATTTAATAGTTCAAGTAGGAGCCATAGTCCCATATCTCTCCATTAAGTTTCAGATTCCTCTCTACCTACTTCACATTAGAACGCTTTAAAAATTAGAAACATCCAAAGTCAAAATCATTTCTTTTCTCAAAAGCAGTTCACCTGATTTTGTGACTTCTTGGATTCTAAAAAGGAAGTTTTTATTCTAAAGCCAGGAAAACCATAAACTGCAGAGCAAGTTCATACTGAAACGTTCTAGGTATTAGACAGATTCCATGTGGGCACATGTGTTGTGGGGCTAAACCACTGGAAAACACTACAAAAGACGTACTCTCAGAAATGCGCTAAGTAGCGATGACAGGTGTTTTTGAAAGTGTTTTTGAAAGATTATACATTTTAAAAGTCTAAAAGTAGCATGAAGACTTTCATGAGTATTAAATCACATGAAAACAATAAGTTGAAAAAATAAAAACAAACAACCTAAGAAACTGGAAAAGTCACTTACCTGAACAAGATGGATAAGTGTTGTCAGAATAGCACACCGCAACATGTTGTGTTCTTCACTCTGCTTCCAAAGAAGAGGCAAATACTGCACCAAACACCCTACATATGGACGGATCTACAGACAGACAAAAAGGGAAACAACAAGATTATTTAGTAAGAAAGGCACTGTACTATGAGAAACCTGGTATGAACAGTGAAATATTAAGCAATAAATTACTTAATATTAATTTACTAAATTAAATATATATATATATATACACAATTATATACACTAAATTAAATACTATATATATATGTATTTACTACGTGTGTTTGTGTGTGTATGTGTGTGTGTGTGTGTGTGTGTGTGTGTGTGTGTGTATTCTATCTATGAATCCTTGGGTCCAACCAACCTTGGACAGAAAATATCCAGAGTGTGTGAGAGATGCACTCTTGCTATTAAATCACTAACAGTGCAGTGTGGCAACTGTTTCTATCATCTCAATATGACTTAAATTACATGGGAGAATGTGAAGCCATTTTATACAACTAACTGACATCCATAGGCTTTGGTTTCCTGCAGGATGATATGACACAAGAATGATAAAGCACAGTACTCAGCATTTAAAAGTCAAAGAAAATATCTGTAATATTCAGCAATCTAGAGGAACCTTAAAGGTTTGCTAAATGAAACCAGTCATAAAAAGACAAACTGAATGATTCCACTTCCAAAAAATATTTAAAATAATCATATTAGTGACAGAGTAGAATGGTGACTGCCAGAGGCTGAGACAGGAAAATGGGCATTTAATAATCAACTGGTGTGAAGTTTGAGTTCAAGATTATTCATCTTGGTATACAACATCGCATGAATATTCAATAGCATGAACTTTAGCATGCACTTAATCTCATGGTGAGTGTTCTTTTGGAATATCTGGGAGGATGGAAGGAGAGGAGTCTGACCACCAGTATCAAATAAAAGGAGATCTTCACTTGCAATCTAAACATATTCTGAAACCATGGGCAAAAAAAAAAATGCAATAGTGTAACAAATGCTTTAACAAGGGTCCTTTCTTAGAAGGTTTAAAAACTATTATAAATCCTAAATGATATTTCATCTTTTAAATTAAAATTTTGCATACATTTCACAGAGGCCCTTCAATTTTCTTCTTTTTCTTTAGAAATGTAGACGCTCAAAGACTTGCTTGCCATAAAACTTGACAGCATATTTATTTCACCTAGAGATTTGTAGATCCTCAGGAATGACATCATTTAACTATGCTTTTCTAAAATATTTGTTATGAGTCTAGAGAGATGCCTCAGCAGTTTAGAACATTGGTTGCTCTTGCCGAAGACCTGAGTTTCATTCCCAGGAGTTACATAGTTACATGATGGCTCACACCATCTAGAACTCCAGTCTCAGGGGAGCCAACATGCTTTTCCGTTCTCCTCAGGTATCAGGCATGTACATGGTGAACAGACATACATGTAAAACATCCATACAAATAAAAACAAATAAATAAAATGTAAAAATTTACTTTTTTTCAAAACTAAGAATTAATATTTAAGTAACTGTACCCTATAGTACAAAAATAATGACTTCACTAAACTAGCATAATCTGACAAAATCAAATTCAGTGAGTGAAAGATAGTGTGGAGGGTAAACGGACAAGGACACAGTAATAAACTTATGTAAAGGTTACAAAGTTAAAGAATGAAAGAACTGATATTTTAGCCATTTCTTATCTTGATATTATTTTTTTTTAAAAATGTATAACAGATACCTGGAGCTCTCGGTGAAAGAAAAAATGCAATGGCAGTTTGAGGAGACACATGAAAAATAAATTTGTTCAAAAGAAAAAAAAAATTCAGCCAGGCAGTGGTGGCACATGCCTGGGAGGCAGGGGCAGACAGATTTCTGAGTTTGAGGCCAGTCTGGTCTACAGAGTAAGTTCCAGGACAGCCAGGGCTACACAGAGAAACCCTGTCTCGAAAAACAAAAATCAAAAAAAGAAAGAAAGAAAATCAGATTTATATAAGTAAATGGACAAATCTTGCATTTAAAACCAACTTTTTAACAAATAAGTTACTAAAAATGTATAATACTCTAAAATATATTAGAGATATGTAGTAATTTCTTATCATGATATCCTGTAACCTTGCTGAGTTCAAAATCATAACTCCCATTTTATACATGAAACAAGTTTAAAGACCTTACTCAAAATGAATAACAAGGTCAGAGACTTACAGTTTTAAAAACCATCTTCAGTTAATTATTTAATATTCAAAAACCATCTTCAAATGAAATAATATAATTCTTTGTAACAAAAACTTAAAGTGCTAAGAGATAATTACATTAAGAAAGCAGTACCAAGATCTGCTCAATATAAAAAGCGACGCACTCAAAAAACCAAAAAAAAAAAAAAAAAAAAAAAAAAAAAAAAAAAAAAAAAAAGAAAAAAAAAAAAAAATGAACTTAAAATATTACCAGGCGGTAGTGGCGCACGCCTTTAATCCCAGCACTTGGGAGGCAGAGGCAGGCGGATTTCTGAGTTGGAGACCAGCCTGGTCTACAGAGTGAGTTCCAGGACAGCCAGGGCTACACAGAAAAACCCTGTCTCGAAAAAACCAAAAAAAAAAAAAGCGACGCAAACCTGACATAGCAATTACACAATAATTAAATGAACACTAGCATTACCGCCCAAGTTTACGAATGTTTCTCTAGGTACAGTGGCCTACACCTGCTATCCCAACAGTTAGGAGGATAAGCAGGAAGATCAGGTATTCAAATGTATGCTTGCCTACATTGCAAGTTTGAGGCCAGCCTGGGCTACATTAGTCTCTGCCTCAAAAACACAGAAAGAAGTATAAACTTTTGACCAATTTCTTATGTCAAGTCTCACCAAGACGTCTGTAGGCATTAAATGAGACATATATGCAGCACACTTGGCACAAGAGAGGTACATGGCCACTGCTCAATATTAGTAGCTATTCTCATCAATAGCCTTGGAATAAATAAGCAACTGCAAGATGTCCGAATTCATGAAAAAGTAAATCTAAGAGTAGATTCAGCCAGTGAACTCCAAACACCATCGTTCCTAGAAATACTTCTCTGCTTTCAAAAAATATCCTGAACCAGGATATAAAAGGCTAGAGAATAATTATACCATTGTTTCGTGGATGACTCATTTTTCTTGGAAATCAGGGTGGCGGGGGGACAAGGAAAGATAAATAATCTAATTTTTAAGAACTTTACAAATCATTTTTATATTTAATCATGTATACGATGCCAGCAAAAATAGTATGAGCGTGCACGCGTGCGCGCGCGCACACACACACACACACACACAAAATATTTGGTTTGAAGTAAAAATAAGGACAAGGGGCTGGAGAGATTGGAGAGATGGCTCAGCGGTTGAGAGCACTGACTGCTCTTCCAGAGGTCCTGAGTTCAATTCCCAGCAACCACATGATGGCTCACAACCATCTGTAATGGAATCCGATGCCCTCTTCTGCTATGTCTGAAGACAGTGACAGTGTACTCACATATATAAAATAAATAAATCTTTAAAAAAATTTAAAGTCAAAAATATGGCTCAGTTGACAAAAGCACTTGTCAAACTGATCCCGAGAATCTATGTAAGAAGCTGGACATCATGGTGAACACCTGCAATCCCAGCACTCCTTTAACAAACCGAGAGGGTGACATGAGAATCAGCTCAGAGTTCACAGGGCACATCAGAGGCACACACAGAAACCCTGCCTGCCTCTCTCTATATACAAGGCACAAGAAGAGAACGGACTCCCCAGCTGTCTTCTCACCTACCTGGCACGCATATGCAATACGTATAATGCACAAAATCAATCTTTAAATGAGTCTATGGACATAGGTAAAAATAACAAATTTAAGAAAACTTAAATGTGCTAGGATGCATCTTGCTTAGTTACTAAATACTCTGAACTTTTAAAATTATTGAGCACACTAGATCTTTTAAAAATTTTACTTTCTAAAATTTCTAAAATTATTGAGCACACTAGATTTTTAAAAATTTTACTTTCTAAATACCTCCACACCATAGATATAAATTTAGTATTTAAATATTCTTAAATCTTTCACTTTTGGTATCTGGAGACAAGGTCTTACTATCATTTGAACTCTCAATCATCCTCCTGCCTCAGCTTCCCAGTTGCTATGTTACAAGCATGTACCAACACAACTGGCTTCTCTTAGTCACTTTTAATAAATCCAATACAAATGTCAACTCTGGAAAACAATAAATGAAATGATGACATATATATTAAAAGCATTTTAAGAATACTTTATCTTTGCCACAATATAAAGCAAAGATATTAAATATATATATATATATATATATATATATATATATATATATATATGTATATGTGTGTGTGTGTGTGTGTGTGTGTGTGTGTATGTGTGTGTGTGTATGTGTATATGTGTGTATATGTATGTGTATGGATTCTCATCTGACCCTTCTTATGTTTCACAAAATTACCTGTACATTGACTCTTTCAATCACACAGGAAAGGACATGCAAAACATGCATCTTTGTATCACATTCTGTAACTTGCTGCAGCAACTGAAAAAGCAGTGTGAACATGGTTTCCAAATACTGCAAGAAGAAAGAACAGAGGTTACAAAATATAAACTTCTTTGTACATAAACACAAATCAGATAGAAGCAATGAAACAAAAATACAAACCCTAAACAATACTTAAAACAAGCTGCCAGCATATAAGACACCATTTTTTCTTTATTACTGCTAAATGCATACACATTAGAATCTTAATTATCCACAAACAGAAATGTTTAAAAACTAGTCTAAATTGTGCTTTTGTCAACTTAGCTATTAACTGTGCCCTGTAACTATACTTCCATAAAAACCTGTTGCAGATAATACAAAAAGGCTGTGAATTAAAGCAATAAGAACATTAACTGTTGTAATCAACAGGCCATTGAACTGATGAAGTCTTTATTAGATGTTGCATGTAAATACAAAATACAAAATAGATACCTGTTATTCTAATATAAGAAACCCAAAACCTCAAGTTCTCCTCTGATCTCCACAAACATGCCAGACACATGTTCACGCACATATACATGAAATAAGTCATGTATATTTTTAAAATTAAAAATACATATCAATTACAGTTATAAACCAATATATATATACTCCAAAGACATAAGTAGAAATTGTTACAAAACATGGAAATCAGTACTCTTACCGGTAAAAACTGATCTGTCCTAAATTCAAAATCATCAACAGGTAAAAAGCAGTTAAGGAATATTGAAAATGCATGAAATTTCTCAAGATAAAAATACATCTATAATAAATTATTGAAATAAATATTTGTTTTTTGAAAATTACATTTTAATTATTCTAAAAATTAATTTCACAAAATAACTAATTTTAGAATGTTGAACTCAAGGCTCGGTGTGATCCAAACTGCGGAGGCAGAAGAGGCAGGAGGACCAGAGTTTGAAGGCCAGTTTCAACTCTGTGTAGGGCTCCAGGCCAGGCTGGGCTACATGACACTCTGATTCAAAACAATATGAAAAAAAGTTTAACTTCTTTGTAATTAAGTCCTTTAAAAAGTTTTTTTTTAGGTTTTAATATTATTTTTAATTAGCTACAGTAGATTAGAGAGACGGGTCAGTGGTTAAGAGCGGTGCTGTTCTTCCAGGTTTGGCTTTGCTTCCCAGCTCCCACAACCATACATAATGACTCCATTTCCAGGCATCTGAGGCTCTCTCTTTTCTTGCCCCCTCAAAAAACCAGGTGCATATGTGGCACTAACTTGTAGGCAAAACACTATAACATAAAGTAAATAAAACAACAAATTAAAATTTTAAAGAAATTGCAAAAAAATCTTGCAAATAAAAAAAAATTGAAGGATATTTAACTTCAGAGTTGTTGCTGTTTCAATTCGGACCTAAAAAAAAAAAGAAAGAGAAAAAAAATCAAATTACAGTACGAGTTTTTAATAATTCTTAGAATTACTGAACATCATTAATACATAATGACAGCAAAATTATTCCAAACCATTTTCTTTCCTGTTTTTGTTAATATTAAGTCATAAGGTATATGCCATGTGAAAGGATGTTACCCTTAGTTTGTAACAAGTTACAAAAAGAATAAGTATTGTTATCCATGACCTGTGTAACTTTTCTGTAATTGCTTAAGAATCCGTTGGGGCAATAAATATTTCCAGGAAGAAAACTAATTTGCCACTAGGTAAGTGGAAAGAAAGTAACATGCAGGAGACACCAGGAAAATGAGAAAATAAAAGACACAGGAAAACAAAGAAGCTGGTGAGCTGGAAGTGAAGGGCGGTCGGAGCCTGCCCATCCTGGAATGGGCTTGAAGTGGGACACAGCGTCAGACATGGCTTTAAAGACTGATGGCCTCTGGCCTGCTAGCTCCCTAACTATACTAAATGCAAAACTAAATGCAAACATTCAGATGTTTGCAAAACATCTGAAGATTCTGAAAAGTTCCCTGCTTATTAGTCTATGATTAAAAAACGCTGGCTTCCTTTCTCTTTAACTCTGTGCTTTATTAAACATTATAACTCTCTGTGCTTTATTTAACTCTTTATGCTTAAATAGAGCTAGGGAAACTTAACTCTTTCTTACCATTCTATGCTTCATTAAGCACCAAAACCTAAATTCTTTATTAACTCTTTGTTACTTATGCTTTAGTAAGCACTAGTATCTGGTGAGTAACACATGCTGTAACACAAGCAGCAGGGGATTAAGTAAAAGGATTTATTGCTAGGGCTCCTTTCTCTGCTGTACCAGCCAGAAGCCTCTCTGGTTTAGCTGGTTAACTCTTTGTGAACCAGAGAGGAGGGAAAGACAAAGAATTAAGATGCTTTGTACAGGCAAATATGCACAGACACATATACATTCAACCACTCATACACCCACACTCTGGCCAAGCCCAACCATCTGTCACATTCAACTCCACAAGTATTCATGCATGCTTACATGCATATACCCTACAAGCAAACATATAAACAAGCGGACATATTTGGATGGATGGATGGACAGACGGGGCAAAGCTCCCTAAGCCAAATCATTCAACCAACAACTTTATTTCTTTTTTCTGGTCATTTTTATACCTTCTTAGACAAAAAGTTATTTAGAAAATTATCTCAAAGATAAAATAGGAGTTACAGAAGGATGTTGATATTAAGTTTAAAGCAGTGTTTCATTATAATATACTCATTAGAAGTTCAAAGCTTACATGGCCTTGCCTTATCATAATGTATACCTGTGACTTTATCCTTGGACCTAAATGTTTTTCCTTGAACACAAGTTTGTCCCAAGTCTATTTCTCTTTTTAGTGTAATTATGAAAGCTCGTTGTAATTCTTATTATGCAGCCCTTACTTACTATTCTGAGGAATCGGCACATTCTTTTCTTGATTCTAACTTTATTATATCTTTCTAGCAACTTAGACCATCTCTAAAACTTTCTTCCTAAAATTATTTGAATCAAATTAGGAATTCTATAGAATTATTATCTATTTGTCTATATAGCATCACTACAAGATAGTACATCTTCACAGGTCTATAGAGATCTGCTCAAGCGGTGAACTAATACCTAGTGATTGTTATATGTTTAATAACATATAATATGTTATATGTTATATGTTTAGTGATGTTTAATAATAGCAGGAAAAGCCTATCAATAGAAGGGATCTTTCCTAAAATCAATTTCTCCTGGGCCCTGCCTACCAGAGCTGGACTCATCTCAGGAAGATGACCTGCTAGTTATTAGCTTCTCCTATGATGGCTCCTGACAGAAGGTGAAGGAAGAGGGGAGAGGAGGAGTTGTTCAAGCTCCACACCTCTACTCTAACCTCAAGTAGAGCAAAGCTTCCAAACTCCCAAATGACCTGAGCTTCACACAAGCCTCAGAGTCTGGGACTCATATTTCATTGTACACAGCATGTTACCTAGATAGACATAAGAGCTTCACCTTATTCTGACTTTATCAGCCAAGCGAGCACCAGTTAGCATAATTTAGGTTCCCAAACCAAGTAAGATGACTAAATTCTGCCTTTAAAGTAGAATCTAGAACCTTTATTTCTTGGCCAAGAATGCATTCCCTTGATAAGTGCTATACTTTTCTACACCTGTAATTGTAACTAGCATATTATCTAGAGTCATTTTCAAAAATGAATTCTGAACATTTTAGAAGCAGTTCTAAGGTCCGCAGATGCTAATTCAGCAGGCTGACATACCACTAAATCCTGATCTTGAAGCAAGTTACAGATTGCTTCATACAGCATGGGTCTCAAGTCAGACTTGAATTTCACAGAAATCCACTGACCAATGAGCCAAATCACCCTGCGTCGTAATGGCTTATACCTAAGTGGAGGAGAAAAAAAAATCAGTAAATTAAAACGTTCAGTACTTTAAGAGGTCTACTTCACTTAGAATAATTTCCATTTAAATCTAAATAAGAGATAAACTAAATATCAACATGGGAGAAACAAAAGAGGCCTGCTCTAAGTGATAAAGGCCCTCAGCTACACAGATGGTGTTCTGATTCTTCTGCATTACTACCTGTGGCAGTCAGTGATGCCAGCACCTAGAGAACTAAAGCAGTGAGTGCAAGGGCTGCCTGAGTGAGAGGCCACAGGCACCAGTGTCAAACTGCAAGGCTGGGGTAAAGATCTGTGGTAAGCACTTGTCTCAGCGTGAGGAAGATCCACAGTGTCGCCCACGGAGCATCACGCAGCCCAGACAGATAGGCACATAAACTTCTCTTCCTCAAGGAACCACCAACAGTGGTGACATCATAAATCCCACAGCTGGCAGGTCTCTGTACCAAAATAATAATAGCCTCCTACATCCAATGTTTCTATAGTCATCTGTTAACCTCATGAGTATTATTTTATGTGAAAAGGTCTTTATGCTTACCTAAGCAATATTTGCATAAGCTTGCTGATTCTAGCTAAATGGATTTGAAAAGAAGTATGAATTACCAATTGTGACTCAGAACAAATATGGTGACTTTCATCATTAAAATTGTAAAGCATTAACAATAACAAATACATAATTTATTTCCTCTGATATTATTTTTTCTAAAATGAAATTAACCAAGACTTTCCTTAGGCAAAAAGAAAAATCACAAATTCAAATTCAAAACATTTTTGTCCTAGAATTCCATTAAAAAATACCTTCTTGATGTAAACTTTTAGAGACAAAAATGATACTTATTTCTGTGTATAAATGGAACAACCTAATGAGTAGAGTTATTTCAGAAAGTCACAATCTTAAAAGACAATGGAGCAAACAAAAAATGCTAAGATTTTTAAAAAATTTAAATATTATTTGGCCTTAAAGTACACAGTCCAGCAAAACAATTAAAGTAGAATAAGTGGTATATAGATTTATGAGAGCCTTTTGGAGAATAGCACTTAAATATAACGTGGAGAAATGCCATTTCAATGGATAGGAGTTATCTGAACAACCATAGAAGCAAAAATAACAACACATGCATCGTGTAAAGTTAAACTAACAGATTTTAGACCAAAACCCACAGAGACAAACAAAACTCAGGAATTCCAAGGTGGCAGTCAGTCATATCCAGCCAACTCAGGCTTACAGTGCCCAGGCCTGGAAGAATAGCCCCTAAACTGGCAGCAGCAGCACAGCCTGTGAAGGCACTGTCCACGAGACCCTTACTAAACCAGGACTTGCATTTAACAGGACAACCTACCATGTGAGTCAAACAAGTGTATATTAAACTCTGAGAAACAATGGTCTAGAACAGCAATGTAACAGAAAACATGAAGCAAGCCAAATATTTCACTTTAAAAAATTTAGTATCTTCATTTTTAAAAAGATATTTTAATATTGTGAGTTATCCAAACATACTCAAAATATCACTTCAACATGTATTCAGAGCACATCTTACATATCTCAGGCTTTAAATGTAAATGACTTGAAACTCATTCCCTTATCAACACTAAGCATGGCATATGAGGATGTGCTACACGAGGCAGTGAGACACAAGTCAAATGGCCGCCGTGTATACGGGTAACTGGATCTCACATCTGTCTCTAAAGCAAGTATGTTTTTACCCGCTTCAAAGGCTCTTCATACGAGCACTGTCAGAAGCTACTTCATAGACAACAGCCTCCAGAGGGCACGGAAAATCTAAATGTTAAAAACATTTGGTAATTGAATCAATGATTGAATAGAGAAGCCACAAGTTAGTACTTAACTGGTCTAAACTTTTTAAAGGCGCTCCAGGTCTTTAACTTTGCTGGTAGGTGTTTTGGGGGAGAGGACTGAGATTGGTTTCATTGTGCTGCTCTGGGGGACCTCAGCTTCTATGTAATACAAGCTGACCTCAGACTCAAGGTCTTCCTGCCTTGGCTTCCTGAGTGCTAGGATCCAGATCGCTAATTCAATGACTACATATGTGTAAAATAGTCTATAGACACAGATGGCCTTCTATATATTCAATAATGTAGTCAACAAATATTTACTAATCTACAGCTACAGACTGGGCTCACTATAGGACATTATACACAGAAGCTGCTCAACTGCATCCTTTACACACACACACACACACACACACACACACACACACACCAAAAATGCTTCTTGTAATGGTTTTTATAGTCTCTAATTTTATTGTACTTTTAGAGGTTTTAGTTGTGTGTCTGCACACACACACACATGCACATGACATGTGGTGTGGAGTGGAGTATGTGTGTAAGTTCGGTGTTCACGAAGGCCAGAAACAGTTACTTCCCCTGGAGCTGAAGGTATGGACCCCTGTGAGCCATTTAGATATGGGTGCCAGGAGTCACCTGCAAGAGCAGCAAGCCTTCTCTCCAACTCTCTAGTCTCTAATTTTGAAATAAGAAATGACTTACAAAAACCAAGAAAGGCCTTCTCCTTTTACAGTCGATCCACTATAGATTAAAAAACATAATCCCAAGCACAAGAATCGGACAAAAGTGTTTCTAAGTGCCACATGGCTCAGTAATCCTGAATCAGGCACCTCTGTGGGAATGATTACACACTGAATGGGCCGGGCATCTCTATCTCCTCCTTGATGTTCTCTCAAAGGCTGACTGTGTGGTTGTCCTGTAACAGCCACTTTGCCCAGCGGCTGCTCGCTTGCTCTGGCAGAGCTGTTATGGCCCTGGAGCTAGCTGCTAGCAGCAGTCTTATCAAGTGTGCAGCTTCTTCTGGGGACCTGGAGACTCTACCATGACCCACAGAAAGTTCTGCTTCTTGTCACCTACAAACTATTTCAGATCACATCAAATACCTCTTTCAGGATTTACACTTAAGGTAAAGTAACATAAAAAAAAAAAAGAATTCTTTTGCTTATATTTTAGTTATAATATTTGTAAGTTATATTCTTTGCCATGCTAAGCATAACCAAAATCATATTAAGTTGTTAGGTGTTTTTCTTTCAAAATTAAGAAAGTAAAGTGGGTGTATAAAACACACAAAAGTTTTACTTGCCTATTATGAGAAACTTGCAATTCTGGAAGAAGTTGAGTTTTAAACCACTGATCAAAATCAACACTGTCAAACAGCTCAAAAGCAGCTAATCCCACAGCATTATACACTGAGAAGAAAAAAGAACAAAATTAAACTTTAGATAACTGCCTTTATACAAAAATCTGAAGCTACTTTAAAACATAAAGTGTATCCAGGAAAATACACAATATTAACACATAAGTTACTAAATACATTTTAGAGACATTGATCAAATTACTTTATTCCCAGTTTATACCAAGCACTCTTCAGTATTTTTAACAGTATACTAAATCCAATCTAATATGAGTCAAATTTCAAATATCATAAAATAGTATCAGATCTAAATGGAAGCCATGTTTTATCATCTGGCCCCAGTGTATTTTTCTCTAGTTCACCTTGCACAACAATACCTTAGCTGCTTGTTACTGTGCAGTTAAACCAAAGCAGTCAGATTTTAAATGGTACCCATACTCGTTCATCTTACCTGACTTCATCCTGAATACTGAAGTCCTCCTGGAGCCCTCCTCTGGCACCCTCACCTTGGACAGCTGACTCCTGCTCATCCTTGCATTCTGAGGTCACAGCTCTTTAAGAAGGAAGCTTTCCTATCCGTAACTCCCTTCTTTCTAACACCTGCTTTAGCATGAACCATTCCATACAGTGGCTGAATCAGCTGCATGCATGGGTTACCTCCTTCAACTGACAGTTCTTAATTTTAGCTACTTTTACATCCCAATTCTCACAGCACAAAATCTACCACAAAACAGATCCTCTATTGGGTAAATACACATTTCTAAATCACTTATGTCCAACATACCAGCATCTTTGATTAACAGTGCATTCATATCTTCTACATTGGTTGGACCTAGAAAGAAAGAAAAGGAAAGGAAAGGAAAGGAAAGGAAAGGAAAGGAAAGGAAAGGAAAGGAAAGGAAAGGAGGAAGGAAGGAAGGAAGGAAGGAAGGAAGAAAGAAAGGAAGAAAGAAAGAAAGAAAGAAAGAAAAGAGAAAAACGTATCAGAAAAAAACTAATTTTAACTGATAAAACACATAAACATGTAAGTTTGATACATTCATACATTGTGTAATATTTAAAGCAAGTTAAACATAACAATCAAAACCTAGGTTTCTGACATGTAAATGTTACTGTTCAATAGTTACCTTCCTGCACACTGGCACACAGGAACTTGCCCATTCCCCATTCTCCCCTCCCCTGCACGAAGCTTCTCCCTAGCTCTGAAGATGCCACTCTCCTCTCAACTCCTGAAATCAACATTTTCTTATTTCCTATGAGTAAGATCATGTAGTGCTTGTCTTTTGGGGCCAAACAATTTTTTAAAAGCAGTGTTGTTACCCTGTACTTTAAATATACAATTTATATAAGTTGATGAGTTATAAAAGAGATTATACATGCAATCAATGTAGAGTGATTAAATCAAGCTAGTTAATATACCCATCACCTCAAACACTTAATGTTTTTTGATCTAACTCAAACCAAAGAGGGCACCACAATTGGAAAACACAATCTACTTATGTATCTCCTGAAGAGAATAACTTAGTACATTTTTAAAGGTACTTTGTTACTGGTAAATATGAACTGTTAAGCTTAATGTACCAATAAGCTAAAGTACAATCTAAAATAAGCAAATGAATCCAGAACCAGAAAGAAAACTCAATTAGGAAGTCATTGAAAAACTTATCAGCAGATAGCAATCAATGGGAATGTAACATAAATAGTCTGTCATCTTAGTTAGGGCTTCTATTGCTGTAATAACACATCATGACCAAGAGGAAGTCTGTGTGGGATGTCAAAGCAGGAGCCTGGAGGCAGGAACTGAGGTAGGAGCACAGGGGAGTGCTGCTCACTCTAGTCTGCTTATCTACAGCTGGAGAGTGGCAATGATCAGGGAGCTGGGCCTGCCCACAGTAATCATCCATCAAGAAAATTTACCACAGGCTTGCCTACAGAACAGTCTGGAGGGCAAATTCTCCTAATTGAGGTTCCCTCTCTCTAAATCACTTTATCTGTGTCAAGTCGACATAAAACCAGCCAACCAGCCAACACACCTGTTTTGTTGTTATAGTAGTCAAAAAATTAAGCTGAGGCTAGACTGAAAATTGTGCAAAAACTAAACCTAAGTAGTATAAGTTTTATCAAGTTTAGCAATCTGTAACTGCCAGAAAGAAATTTAACTGTCTACTGGGAGTAAATCTCCTGAAAAGAAACAAAGCTCAAATGACCTTGAGGGGCAAGTGGACCATGCCACCAGACAGAAGAACTGGTAGGGTTGAACAGGCCCAAACCCTGGGGGATCTCAGAATTGAGAACGCCAGGCATGTGTGAGGCCAGTTCCTTTCCCAACTACCCGATGTGGAACCATGACACCCTACTAAGAGGATAATAACAATCGGTCCTAGTAGCATAAAAACCTGTAGTTCTCCATGCTAATGAAAAATCTAGATAGTGTTAGCCAATGAGCTTCCCTTCCTGGGCATTCCTTCCCACAAAAAGGTATTTATTTAATCTCTGGTTCACCCCAAGTAAGGTGTATGCTTTTATATTGGACATCAAATAAAGCAGTTTGGACAAGGCCTTCTCTCTTCCAGCACCTCCATACTCTTGGCACTCACTCAGAACCAAACCGGATTCCACCCCTGCCCCAGGCTTAATCATCCTTTTCCTGCCTAGCACAAAGACACCCTGAGGAGAAGTGTGGATCCTCAGACTGTTCTGCAACTCCCTGCAGTCCCCAGCAGCACCTGGGAACATTGGAGGCTGGGAACCACGGCTCAGACTCCTATTTTTCACCCTGGAAATATGAACTGGGACCTCTGCTGTGGACCTCTGAGTGCTTCAGGCACCCCAGCAGCGAGGCACACATGCAGCCCAACAGACCTTTAACGATTACCACAATAAATGGACAGCTTATTTTTCCCCTTGACAGAGAGAACAAGAAAGGTTAACAATCTTTCTCCCCAAGAGATCCTGAGGCTCAGTTTTCCTTACAGCTCCACCTACTCAAGTCTTGAACAGGTGGCTGGTCATCTATTCTCTGCACTGCTTTCGGTCTTCTAAGCATTTCAGCTGCTTCCCTCTCCCAACGGGTTCTTCTCCAGGATACACTCCAATAATCCACCATCCCAGGGAAGAGTCTCACCTGGCTTGTCTGAGGGACCTTCCCCCTCCTGTTCTTAAGCTCGTTTCTCTCTGAAGTCTCTTTTTTTTTAATTTACTACTTTTAGATTAAACCACTATATATGAAGTAATGATTTTTCCTGCCATTAAGACATAAAGTTTAAGAATACTCTTGATCCGTTCCCTGTTCCCAGCACTTTCAATTAGTTGCTCAAGGAAATCAATCAACAAACAATAATGAAGCGCACCAAGCACTGAGGTGAAGAATGAATTAAGCCAGTCTGTCCAATGCATCTTGAAACTGACAGTCAAATCAGTTACTTAGCAGCTGACTATTGTGCATAAAGTACAACGATCAAATATCTAAATTTACTTTGTCATCTAAAAGTCTAATCAAAAGTACTTAGCAACTGACTATGGTGTATAAAGTACACTAAATATCTAACATGTGCTTCGTCATCATCTTTTAAATCGATGTCCTTCCTATCTTACTGCTCTAACTGTAACTATACGGCTAACGAATTATTTGAGCTTTTCTAACTACTTTGTACAGCATGCTCTAGAGTAAGTTTCCCCAAGTACTACACCTGTCATTTGGTTTCTGGAGCTATTATGTTTACAACATAATCAATATCATCTTCAAAGCTGACTTCAAATACCACCGTTGCAGGAAAGAACACATTCCATCTTTCTCAAATTCACATTCAGTATGACCAGGAACAGAGCACTTAGGCTATTTTAACAGAAACAGTAAATGGCAAAACTATCACAAACTACAACTTACCTTCAAGAGTTTGCATCATTTCTAGAAGTACAGGAGTAAGAGTTTGATTATATTCGTGGAATATATCTATAAATAATACTTCAGTGCAAGGCTAGAGGAGGGGAAAAAGAACAAACTCCTAGTAAAAAGAATAATGTCACATTATATTAGCTATTACAATGAAGCAAAGAGACATTCAGTCTTCAAATTCTAAATCAAATATACCAACTGTTAGTTTCTTATAAAACAGAACTACTGGCCCTGGGGCTCAGTGCTGGAGCAGATGCTGAGCAGGACACACAGCAAGCCTGGCTTCTATCCCATGCATCATTTTTTTTTTAAATAAAAAAGGAATGCAGTAAGTTAATTCACAACAAAACCTACTTTTTATTATTGTGACCATCCAGTATTATATGCTCAAAGTATCTTTAATTTGTTGTACTTTAAAAGTAGCCATACTCATTTATTTGTAAGTAAAATGACTGAGTATTTAAGGACAGAAATGATATATTTAATAATGTGTTTTCATAGACATGACTATCCACTGCAGTTCATAAATTCAATTCACTATGAAAAATAGCATTTCTTTTAAGAAACACAAACAGTAACAAGAACTATTTAGCTACATAAAGAATGTGTTATTTGGATTTTTAATAAGATGTATTTATTTTTATTTTATGTGTATATGTTTGCCTGTATGTCTGTAAATGAACCATGTGTCTGGTATCCATGGAGCAAAAAGGCCTTGGCTGGAACTGAAGGATGGTTTTGAGTCTTCCTGGAGAAACTGGGAAATGAACCAGGTCCTCTACAAGAGGAACAAGTGCTCCTAGCTGCTGAGCCATCTGTCCAGCCTCATCTACATTCTTAAAAGCATTGAGGCATGAGCTGCAGAGATAGCTCAGTGATTAAGGGTACCTGTTGCTCTTGTGGAAGACCCAAGTTCATGGTAGCTCAGAACCAACTGTCACTCCACTTTCTGAGGATCCAATACCCATAAACTACTGGACACTAAGCACAAACAGTATACATACAATGCAGGCAAAACACTCATATACATAAAATCAATCTTTGAAAAATAAATTTAAAAAGCCAATGAATTGCTAGTAACATAAAGCTTGAAAGCAGTAAATACTCAGAACAACAACAAAGAGCGCAGAGGCCCGGGCCTGAGAGACAGCTCGGAGGTTAAGTGCACTACCTAAATTTCTAAAGGACCCAGGTCTGACTCCCAGCACCTGAAGGCAGATAACAATCCTCTGTAATGCCAGCTTTCTGGCCTCCTTGGTACCAGGAACACATGAAATGTACCAAATACATGCAGGCAAAACGGACATACCCATTTTCTTAAATTTATTTTAAAAGTTGTAACTGCCAGACAACTTACACCTGCCTATGTTTCTAGCCCCAGGGGATCCAACACCATCTTCTGGACATAGCCACCCATGCAATCCAACACCCTCTTCTGAACAAACACACACACAATTTAAAATAAAAATAAATCATAGCTGGACAGTGGTAGTGTACACCTTTAATCCCAGCACTTAGGAGACAGAGGCAAGTGGAATCTCTGAGTTCGGGGCCAGCATAGTCTACAGAGTAAATTCCAGTACAGCCACAGTTACACATAGAAACCCTGTCTCAAAAAACCATCAATCAATCAAGCTGAGCACTTGGGAGTCAGAGGTAGAAAGCTCTCTAAACAAAGGCAGCCTGGTCTACAGGGTGAGTTCCAGACCAGCAAAGACTGCATAATGAGACTTTGACCGTGAACAAACAAAATATTTAAAACAAAAACAAACAAACAAAATCAGCCATGTACGTGGTGACATGTCTTTAGTCCCAATACTTGGGAAGGAGAAACAGGCATAACTCTTCAAGTTCAAGACTAGCCTGCTCTACATTGTGAAACCCAGTCATTCTACTGCATCCTCTCCAAAACACACAAAATGTTAGCAAATTATGTATAAAAGTATTAACAAAGAACAGCCTAATAAGTTCATTTTACAAATATTCTGAAAAATAATATTTCCACCTTATCAATAAATATATTTTAAAAGCATCCTATACCTGAAAGCAATAGGCTGATGTCTGAGACTCTTACTAAGTGATAAGAGTAATAGAGCCTGTTAGTATAGTAGTATATAAAACTGTGAAACAATAAAAAAAAAAAAACTTTATTAAAAAAGTATGGCCGGGCGGTGGTGGTACACGCCTTTAATCCCAGCACTTGGGAGGCAGAGGTAGGCACATTTCTGAGTTCGAGGCCAGCCTGGTCTACAGAGTGAGTTCCAGGACAGCCAGAACTATGCAGAGAACTTCTGTCTAGAAAAATCAAAACAAACAAATAAACAAACAATCAAAACAGTAAGGTATCAAAAAGAAGTTCATCAAGAAAATCATTCCAGTGAAGTGACATTTCATTTAAATATTTTCTATTTGCACAATGACAATTACTTCTCAAACAAGTTGATGAACCAAAAGTCTACTATCCCATCTTAATAAAAAGAAAATCTCAGACTACAGTCCATAAGTTAACTAACTTTCTCTGGAATACTTTTGTAATTATAAGCAGTTAACTCTGTCTAACTCAAAGTGTGGATCATTGATGACACTCAGGTGCCTCCCCATCAGCCTCTCTTCCCACTGATACTCACCCTCAAACTGTATTTCCACGAGTCTCCTCCTGTTTCTTCCACTGCTGCAATCAAAAAATAAAAAATGAAGCTCTGCAGAAACAACACAGTGATGCTTCCAAAAGCATAACATTTATGTGGACTGACTGAGACCCAACACTGGACGCACATCCTGGGAGCAGAACAGATTACATAGATTCCTTTCCTCCAGCTACAAATCACACGTGTACTTTACAGTCTCTATGAACTGCCCATTAAATTCCTTATGAGCATGCTTGCCTTCCTGAAAAAAGAAGTGTGTCTGTGTGTGTGTGGGGGGGGGGGGGAGTTCTTAGTGGAAGAAAGCTCAAACTTCCTGCATTTCTGGACTACATGATAATACAGAAAATGGTATTATTACAACCCTGAAAATCATTTTAATGTTTGCAGTTGTGATTCTCAAGTTAAAACCTGTCATACTTCCCATAAATTTTCTCTGTATGTTCAAAGTCCAAGTAAAATCTTTTAGGACTAAGCTCTCTCTCCCCTACCCCACCCCACCCCACCCCACCCCCCAAAAAAAGCCCTAAGGATTCAATGCTAAAAGTTCATTATACACTATGAAATCATATCTAATTAGAGGGAAAAAAAAGATGCACTGTAAAATGTAATGTTCCATTTTCTAAATAGCTTAAAATACCTCCTCAAGAAAAACAAAGAGGATAAATGTCTTCAAAAGTTTAAAGCCATCTTAAAATATTGAGGCAACATGTGTGACCATATATGGCTATCTAAGTCAAAGTGGTAGAAAGGCTAAAATTGCCAATGTCTTGATGCAGCCAAGTGTATTCACACAGAGGCATTATACATGTGTACATATGCATGCAACTATCAGTGTTATGTGTGCTCATTTGAGGAAGGGTACATAAATGCATACAAATGCAATGTTTGTGGAGGCCCAAGGTTGTTTGATATCAGGTATTTTCTTTAATGTCTATCTCCCATATATGGCTAGTCTACTTAACAAGTTTGCACTAGAAACTAATTCATGTTTTTGCATCCTAGACCCTGGGACATAGTGGGCCACTATGCCTACGTGGCTTTTACTTGGCTCCTAGGGATCCAAGTTCTGGTCCTCATACTCCCAACGGTAAACACTTTACTCAGTGAGCCCTCTCTGCAGCCCTACAGAGACATTTTATTAGACACAGGTTTCTTTTTTGTAACAAGGATCTTGGCAGACCTATGCTAGTCATCTATCAACTACAAAATTCAGAACTGTTAAGGAATATGGAGGAGACAAAGGAAAATAGGAAGCACTTTAACAATTAAAGAAAACATTTTCAGAGGCATGCAAGACGGTTCAGAGGGTAATGGTGCTTATTGCCAAGCTTGAGAACAGAGATCCATCTCTGAGTCCTACGGTGCAGAAGAAAGACTCTCTAACTGTGCAGGCACATGCACACATACACACTAATAAATAAAACTTAATTAAAAGATGGTCTTGGGGTACAAGACATGCTCAGTATTTGTGAGACCCTGGGTTCAATCCACAGTACCTATGCTTTCACATAAAATGTACAAATATACAGCTGTGAACTAGAAACTGACCTGGTAAGAGATCAGCAGTTCATTTTATGTTTTCATTCTAAACTACATAAGGACAGCTATTTTTTTCTTTTCCTTTTTTTCTTTTGTTTTGTTTTGCTTTGCTTTTGTTTTTTGAAACAGTTTCTTAGTATAGTTCTAGCTGTCCTAAAACTCACAGCTAGCTTCAAAATCAGAGATCCAACTGCCTCTGCCTCCCCAATCTTGTGACTAAAGGTGAGTGCAACCACACCCAAGAAATGACAGCTAAACAGTTTAAAGGGACCTTTCTAGAACAAAACTATGTAACACATCTGAATTAGTAACCTAGTCCTACTTCTCACTGTTCAAAGGATAGGAGAGGGAGAGTTAATCGCACAGCAACACAGCAACCAACCACAGCGCTGGAACCTCACACTGAACTGTAAAAAGCCAAGGGCAGCTGGGTACAGTAGCTTAGGCACTTGGGAACAGAAGCAGGTAGATCTCTGGGATTCAAGGCCAGCCTGGTCTACATGGTGAGTGTCAGGACAGCCAGAGCTATAGAGTGACACCTGCCTCAGAGAGAGACAGAAAGAAAGGGGGCAAAGGGGAGGAAAGCCAAGATCAGAAATGCTACACTAAAAAGGCAATGTTTTGTCCCTATCATTCAAACACATATTTACTTATGAAAGAAAGAGACAAGTCGTGTGAAAACTGAAAAACTAATTCTTACTAAAGCCTTCTGGATCTTCCTCCCACATGGTGAGTTCTTCTTCAGTTAATAAAAAATAATGAGATACTAATCGTCGACATATCTCTGTCAACGTGGGATACGTGAAGAATGCCATCTTAATCTTATGGGCTTCAAGTGTTTCAGGGCTGCTATCTAGAAAAATAAAATTTCCCAGTTAACAGTACAGATATTCTCTCTTAGTTGCATCATATAACTGAAATGAAAACTATACTTGCAGAAGAAGAGACGAGTATTTGCGTATGAATCTCTCCGTATTCATTATGAACACATTTTAAAGGCACACTTCCCTTGTTTGTGATACATCAGTCCAGCTCCATCTTAACCACTACAGCTTATATACACTGTTGTCCTTCCCAAATCTCTCTTCTTTCCCCTCTCCTTCCCTTCTCTCTACAAGAATTCCTCACTGTTCTTGAAACCTACGTAGGAAAGCATTCCAAATACCACAGCATACAACTCAGCCTCGTCTACAACTCACCTTTATAAGAAATCAGAACAAAACTTTTATTCTGTAAATAATAATTTAAGTACACAGGAGCTGTAGTAGCTACTGTGGGCTGTAATTCTTAAATTGTGTAACTTTCAAATCATCGACTGTGTTACAAGACAGCTCAGTAAATATAAATGATTTAGCTCTTTAAAAGCCAGTATCCACAAATTAAATTATAAACAGTTTCTCATTCTACATACCAGCGGGTTTCTTTTTTCAGATTAAAATGAATTTTAAGAAAATTATATCAAAATAGTAATTACATCACACTTCGATTAAAATTTTAAAAATCAGTGAAGTATTACCTTCAAAATTTTTGGATGGCTTATAAGCATAATTTTTGACAATCATCTTAATAAGATTCATGCACTGGACAATGAACCGCTCAAATGTAACGCCTTCACCAACTTCAGTAAAAACATAGCTTACAGAAAATTCCAGTGACCTCTGAATTAGAGGAGTAAATGAAATGGGGTGCTGATCCAAGAAGTCCAAGAGCTACAAAGAAAAAAACTTGAATAGTAATTTGTACAAAATTTTTAGAGAACATACTACTGCAATTATAAGTTTACTGATAAATGTTTCACTAGCTGTAACCTTCACAGGAACTCTACGCATCACCATTTCCACACACACTATAATCTTCTTAAAATATACCATAAATTATAGATTTTTTCCAAGCTATAACTCAATAGAAATTTTTCTAGTGTTCATTTTTTAAGACTTATTTATTTTATGTGTATGGGTATTCTGCCTGCATGGACAGATGCCTGGTGTGATAGGTCCCTGGGATCGTAGTTAAAGACAGTTGTGTGCTGCCATGTGGGCGCGGGGAATTGAACCAGGATCCTCTAGAGGAGCAGCCAGTGCTGAGCCAGCCTCAGAATTTTCTAGCATTTCTAATGCAGAGACCAAAAAGATCCCATTATAGTTAACTTGATAACAAGTAAATGATATACAAAAATTAAATATATAATGCCAGCTTTTCAAAAGAACAATAAGAGGAAGTTATTAAAAATCAAGACTGCCTTTCCTATGAACCATATTTCCATATATCAAACAGTTGCTAAGAGAAATGTCCTCTTAACAGAGCACTGCAGCTAAGGAATGCAAAAGAAGCGACAGAATTAGAATGCTATTACCATGTAAGTTCTGGGAAAACAGTGTATCTAGATAGCGATCACCAGCATCTGTTCACAGGGAGGCAGGAAGGCTGCCCAAGCTGTTAGAGCTTACCCATCAACCCAACCATGCACCTACACAGCCAGATGCTATCTTCCTGAGATGAGGTAGTACCTGACACACAGTACCATCCAGGAAGTAGTCTTACCATAGACTCTCCTGGGGCAAATGACCTGAATGTGAGCAAGTCTCGATCTAACTACAGATGTATAAGAAATATGGGGAAGAAGAATGTGGAGAAAAAGAACATGTTAAATAACACATGGGGATACAAGTAATCAACTGCTTAAGGAGGGGCTGGCATGGTGGCTCAGCACGTAAAGGCACTGGCTGCCAAATCTACACAACATCTACACAGTAGAAGGAGAGAACCAACTTCTGTTTGCCGTCTCCTGATCTCCACATGTGGCCTGTGGTTGTTCAGCCCCATCCCCTACCTCAAGTAAATAAATGTAATTAAAAAGAAAATGCTTCATGAAAGTAATTATTATGTCAACAAACAAGTAGCAAGGGGGGAAAAAGTCCTCAGGGTAGTAGAGCATACCTGTGGTCCTAGCATTTGGGAAGCAGAGGCAAGAGGAGCAGGGGTTCAAGATTCTCCTTAGATATCAAGTTCAAGGCCATAATAAGCTACGTGAAACTCTGTTGTCTTGGAAGGAAGGAAGGAAGGGAGGGAGGGAGGGAGGGAGGGAGGGAGGGAGGGAGGGAGGGAGGGAGGGAGGCAGGCAAACAGACAGGCTAGCTAAGTGATATTATTGGAATCCTATCTAGGATTTGCTTTGAGATAATCAGGAGAAGAAGCATGAACAAAGAGAAGAGACAGAAAAGCAGGTCTTAAATTTCAGTCAAGGCACAAGAGTTCAAGGTGAGCCTGGACAACATACATGGTAAGTTCCAAGCCAGCCAGCCAAGAGTGAGACCCTGCCTAAAAAAAAAAAAAAAAAAGGGACTTGTTTATGTACTGACAGTTGCTGAAGGTGAAGAGCAGTAACTTTCTGTGAACTCAGAAGACTCAGCTATTCAATTCCATTTGGACCAATGTCTTAAATGTTCCAGTTTTTGAAGTTTTAGAAAAAATTTGAAAATTATGAATATAAATTTCCTAAGTGAAGTTATTGCTGTAAACTTGTTCTAAAAAGTAGAATTACAGAGCTAAAAGAAATTTTTAAAAAACTCAATTGGCTAGTAATATTTATGGTTTTTAAAACAGACTGTGTGGGCTGGAGAGATGGCTCAACAGTTAAGAGTACTGGCTGTTCTTCCAGAGGTCCTGAGTTCAATTTCCAGCAACCACATGGTAGCTCACAGCCATCTACAAAGGGATCTGATGCCTTCTTCGGGCATGCAGGTATACATGCAGCAGAGCATTCATACATGAAATAAATACATTTTTTAACTATTTAAAACAGACTGTGTGCATAATGCTGGCTCTGTGTGCAAGGCCATCTGATGAGTGAACACCAAAGCTCTTCAGCAGCCTTTCTACCCTTGATGAAAATAGGCAGTGATGACCACTGCCTGGACCTGTTACTTCCTTCCGGATTACAAAATGATGACATTATATTATTCCTCTTACATTACCTGCTAGAATCCTTTATAAAAAGAATCTCCCACAGCAACTATCTGATAGCCAGAGGAACTACACTAGCAGAGAAGCACTTGTGTCAGGGCCATACACTGTCCTTCTGACTTAACTTCACCATCCTTTTAGTTTTTTTTTTTGTGTTGTGAATCTAAATCAAGCTGGGCATGGAGACACACACATTTAATCGCTGTACTTAGAAAGCAGAGGCAAACAGATCTCTGTGAGTTGAAGCCAACTGGGTCTTCTACATAGTGAGTTCTAGGATTACCAGAGCTACACAGAGACCCTGTCTCAAAATATATAAATAGGTAAATAAAGTCAGCTTTATATTGGGTTTTTAAAAGTTAGAGTGATTTGATTTTGATGACTGATGCTACCTAGAACATTGGAAATGAAAACAACTGACATTCAAATCTAACCCTACTACTAAAGCATCAAGTAAAAGGAACAAGATACTTTGACCATCTTCAAATACCCATTCTGTGCATGCAAACAATCTCTAATCAGGCCTTCCCCAGTGATAACACACAGTTCCTTTTATTTCTTCTAATTCTCCAAACCTCAACTTCAGAAAATATTATATAAAACTGAGCTTTATCAGGCATTTAGAGGACGCCTCGTACAGTGCAACCATAATCCTCTCAGCAGATGTGGGAGCTGTGAGGGAATCTGAGACTCACTGTGAATACACTTTGTACTATTACAGCTGCATCTGATCCACTGCTGGCTGAACTGACATTTTCCTGCTTTTCCTGCTTTTCCTGCTTTTCCTGCTTTTCTCTGGTAAATCTAAGAAAATGAACTTTAGAAAACTCAATTTTTCTACTACTCATTTTGAGTGATTTTCTCTGCCCAATGCTGATAACATCACCACCACGGGCTGTGCATGCTAGGGTGACTCACACAACTGACACTGGGTATGTAAATGTAATTACTATACATAGTCTCCAGGTTTACAGATACAAAAGAGATTTTCAGTTTTCCAAAAATCTAAGTCTCCTTTCATTAAAGCAAAAACTATTACAAATGTATCTCCTTTCTAAATGTGAAGGTGTATTACACTTGGAAAAACATACATAACAAAAAGAGAAAGCTTACCACTTTAGTAAAAAGAATGATGGTCTTTTCCAGTCTATCTCGACACACATTATCTGTACCTATACTTCTGCCTATTAAGAATACAATTCAAGTTTTTAATAATCTGTAAATTCACAAAACACACCCAAACTTTTAATAACAATAAGATACTTCACATAAGAACTACATGATTGAAATAGCAAGATTTGTTCCTAATAAAAGAGAATCATCAAAGTTACAATGAACAAAATTAATTCCAAAATAAATTGAACATCTTTTAAATAAAGTAGTAACAATCTTAGCAAAAAATTATAAACCACATTTTTAAAGACTAAATCAATAATATCTGAAACATTTTCAATACCAATCACCCAAAGAACAAGGTATTCGTTATCATTTTGTCACACTTTACAACTAATTTCTTCTAAAAACTCCTCTGCTTAATTTAGCACATTCAGAATAATGTCCAGCTGTCAATTCCTTTCCGTCAATCTGGCTTGACTTTTATCTCATTCATCTAACTTCTACTCCCCTCTTGGTGACAACCAGAGCAAAGTAACCTGTTTTTTAAAATTAACTGTATGATATAAGAAAATGCCTGGCAACAGGTTCAATTAAGTATTTGCTGAATTAAAAATGACAGGCATAAAGTAATCAACAACCTCTACAAATGAGATTAAGATTAGACAGCAAGGATTTTAATACTCATTGCATGTGTGTGTGTGTGCCCAAATGTACACACACACACACACACACACACACACACACAGAAAGCAAAAGTGCATCCTGACCAAAGATACTCCCAATCATATATATGGAAGGGACAAGATAACAGGTCATCAATAAAAGTACAACACCAACAGATTTTTTTTTTGTGGGACATAGGATTACAAAAAATTACATAAAGTATAATTTAAGGAAATTAATACCCTAATGATATACAAACAATACTAAAAGAGATAATCTATAAGACTGCGTAGCAGTTAACACATAGTATTTACTTATTACATCTTAAACAAAATTGTCATGTCTAGGGTAGCAGTGTCAGTTAGAAGAAGTGAGCATGCAATGCAGAATTTCAGAAAAGGGTTTCCTCTGGACTCAGGATAAGATGGGTATATGGAGGCAAAACTAAGCTTCTGATATAGCCTCAATAGTTATTTACCAAGTCTTAAGTATGAACTGTAGCCACATACAGGATCAGCCACCTACCAAGCCCTCACTCAGATTATCCAAATGTGATACTGAGCTAACTCACTGTCTAAAGATCTACATGTACAAAGTAGAAGCTATTGATGAGTTAGGAGTCATTCACTCATCTACTAGTCCTCATTAACCAGAGCTATTAATGAATAATGGATAAACAGTAATAAATGTAGTTCTACAGTCAAAACTGCAAAGGAAGTACTTACTGCACTCCAGAAACTGTTTTAGACGTTCAAATATTCCATGTAAAAAACCCTAGAAAAGAATATATTTTAAAATGTCTCTATATTCTATTATAAACATAACCTTGTGCTTTTTGTCAAGGATACTAAAACATCTAGCACATAGTTTTTATAAAAGTATCTAAGAGAGCTGGATGTGGTCATACATGCCTAGAAGCCCACCACAGCAGAGACTGAAGGAGAAGGATCATGAACACAGCAAACTCGAGCTGAGCTACAAATGCTAGGCAAGTGCCATATCCCTAAGCTACATTCACATCTCGTTTTATTTTGAGATATGGTCTTGTCAAGTTATCCAATCTGGCCTCAAATTTGCAGTCTTCCAGTCAGAACATAACAAGAAATTGATATTACAGGTATGTATCATGTTCAGCAACAACTCCTATCATAAACAAATCTTCAACAAGAATATAATAGCTAACCTCTTCAGTATGTTTTAGGAGACACTAAGGCCCACCAAAACAAAATCTCCACAGAACAGGTAAACTGAGCTAAACTCATCATAAAAACCAATTGGTATTTAAGTAGAAACTGCATAGCTATATACTTCTGCACAGAAGAAAAAAAGAGGTGGCTGTGTATCATCAGTGAATATATACTACAACTTTGGTAGTCTGAATGAAAATGGCTTCAATGTTTGGTTCCAAGTTGGTGGAACTGTTTGGATCAGGAGGTATGGCCTTGGAGGAGTGTGCCACTGGGCATGGGCTAGAGGTTTTAAAAGGACATGCCGGGCCCAGGCACCCCTCCCTTAACTGCTGCCTGTCAGTCAAGATGTAAGTTCTCAGCTACTGTTACTCTGGTGCCATGCCTGGCTGCATGCATGCATGTATGCATGCTTCCTGCTGCAATGATCACAGACTACCACTTTGATCAAGCAAACAAGCCCCCAATATGGTGTCTCTTCACAGCAATAGAACAGTAACTAAGGCAAAAACTTATCTGGTCTTACATAAGGCTGTTTACACACACAGTCTGTTTGTGGGCCCTGATGGTTTGAACTAGAACGGTCCCAAGGCTTCTATGTTTAAATACTTGGTTTGCGGTTATTGGACTATCTGTGATGCTCTTATTGGAAAAGTTGTGTCACTGGGAACCAGCTCTGACATTTCAAGAGACATCTGCCATTTCCAGTGTCTTCCTCTGCCAGCAAGCACCTTATATTAACTATAGCTACGGCTCATGTATTTATTCAACAAACTTCTTGTAAAGATCATAAATTACTGATATGAAGAGAGAAATATCTCACTTTTAAAATATCAAAGACATAACTGACTGTTAGAATGCACCAATTAATATTGTTAAAGCATTCAGATTCACAGGAGTTCAACTGAAATTGAAATTAACACTGTCAGTGTACCTGATTAATTGAAAAAATATCTTAAGCCCTTTCTTTCTCTAACTTTGTCTCCTCTCTATAACAGCCACTGTGACATGTTGAAAGCTGACAACTATAAAATTCACTGTAACATACAAAAAACACAACAAAACCTAGGTGGCCACTTAACTAACACTGTTCCAAATCAATGGCAGATAAAAAGTAAGACAGTTAGAAAAACACCTAATCCTTCCCAAAGGTCATAAGTCCTTTCTGTTTCTTACCATCACCTCCATATTTTTATGAGGTTCCACAAATCCATTCACAGTTAACTTCCGCAGCACTGAAAAGCAAAAAGTTTCATTGAATCATTCTTTTTCATATTTTATCCTATTACAATCATAATTAAAATGAATGTGAATAACAAAACTCAAACAAGCTTAAAGACACTTGTCTCCTCACTTCATAGATAAAGACAGGTTACCCACAGTCATTTGAGTAAGTACAATGTCTAGTTCTTCTGGTCAAAACAAGCAATGTTTGTTCTCACATGTAGCTACACTAGATATATATCTGTTAGTATGACTAATTTGAAATTGAAGATAATTCACTCTTAGAAATTTTAAGATACAATCAAAAACTTCCACTTTAGGCTATGTGAAAACATAGCGTTTCTCCTAAAACCAGTGGAAAACTAAATTCCTCCCCTACCTGGAATAGACTAGAATGCTCAACTATAGACACCACATGGTAACTAAAGTCTTATACACGATGGCAATTAAGGTAATAGATTTTTGAGTCAGACTAAGTTTAAATCCTTTCTCCAGTTCTTATAACTGTATTGCTTAGGGCAGTTTTTCTATATCCACTTCCCTAGTGGAGAAATGTGGTTACGATATCTGACTTCATAGTTACTAAAGGATTCAATAGTGTAATACATCTAAAACAGCACAATTCTACAACAAGTATGATAGTATAAGACAATCTGTAAGAAGAGGGAAGAACCTAGGGCCTCTTGAACACCAAGCAACACACTAAGGTTGAGCCTCACCCCAGCTCAATATAAGATTTAAAGCCACTTTATTAAATAAGCATTGCTATGTATATTACTATAAAATTATCTATTAGATAATGTTCATGAGTCCAAAGACCATATATTAAAATTAAAATTAAGGCTGAGTGTGGTAGTGTACATCTTTATGCTAGAACTCAGGAACAGAGAAAATCAGATCTCTGTGAGTTCAAGACCAGCCTGGGCTTCCTATATACCAAGTTCTTAGTCTGCTTGTGCAAAAAAAAAAAAAAAAAAAAAAAACCCAGAATGTAACTGTCTACAACTCAACTTCTTAAGTGTGGGCAGTTAAAACCATTCACACTTTTGTTCATAGATCTCACAGTTTGGGAGTTGTGCATACACAGTCTAGACAGTTCATGTAAGTGATGTACTAGGATTCTGCCAAAAGAGCACAGTGAGATTCCAAAGTATAGTGCTGAGCAGATCAGGGTTAAGAAGAGGACTGCATGGGGGTGATGATAATTGAGGAGGTCAGAAGGAACAACAGGCTTTACTCAGGAAGGTAAGATGGCAATGATGCTACAAGAATGCTCATAAACACGGAACAGGAAAGCATGGACCAAAGTAGCATCCCTGCAGCCCTCTCCTAAATCAGGGCAAGCCTGAGGCACAAACAGGAAAGACACCATTCAATCATGCGTGTCAGACAGGAGCACTAACAGGACAATGGTAACAACAGGGCTCAGAATGAGAAAGTAAGGCACAGTAGAGGTGCTTGAAAGAAGCGTGGACAGGCCTGAAACCACAGTGACAACTCATCCACTGAAAAGGACTTGATATTTTAACATTTCTTACAAAACAAAAACCATCTCTAGCTCTTGTCTTACAGAGAAATCAACCCTTTTTCCCAAGTGTAACTGAGAAAGAAAGCTGTCCGGAGCAACTACTTGTCACGTGTGCTAGGCATGGCATTTCAAAGATGAACAGACCAAGTTTAACAGTACCTTTTAGCGATAGTAGTGTTCGCTCTAGCGAACTCAGAACTGCAGCTTCATTGCCAGAAGAAACCTGCTGCAGGAACGTGTCCGTATGATGGTTCCACAGAGAACAGGCAAAATTGTAAATTCCAGAAGCTAACTGCAAGAAAATGCACTAAATCTGTATATGTTACACACTTTAATAATAAATTACAAGTACAAAGCAATATATTGTGATCTTATAATGAAAACTTTATCTTCAGTGAAGATTTTAAAGAATTAAAAGAGTATAGTGATGCTTGAAAGATTTTTAACTACAATACTCAGTAATGGTTACAGTGTATACCGGTTGCTTTAAACACACACACACACACATACGCACAGGGTACATTCCTAAAGAATTAGTCTCTTGGGACACAGCAGTCAAGAGCATTAACTGTTCTCCTACAGGTCCTGAGTTTGATTCCCAGCAACCATATGCTGGCTCGCCACCATGTGTAATGGGATCTGATGCCCTCTTCTGGTGTATCAACGACAGTGCACTCATACATAAAATAAATCTTCAAAAGAAAAAAAATAGTCTCTTATATCACTACTTATCCCACCAGTATCTATATTTACAGGTTAGTGATTAGTTTGGGTTTTGTTTGCATTCATTAATGGGTTGAAAGCTCATTTTTAAAACCCATCATTTATGGACCATCAGTACTGGTGTGCTAAAGTTAGTTAGACTTCTGTGTTCCTCCTCCAGTTCTCTCCAAGGTGTCTACATACTTAAAGCTAGAAACATACAAACCACATGGTTTTCAGAGGATAGTTCTAACCTGAACCAATGTTTAAAAACTGCCCAATGGGCTAGGAAGTGGCTCACTCATCCAGCAGCTGCCTATCTGGGCACAAAGAGGAAGAGGAAGGACAGAAGCACACACTGGACCCCTATGCTGAGAGTCTAGGAAGCCTCTGCTTCTTCATGCAGCAACACTCTGAAGCATAAGCTAATGCTCTGTTCATTTTTTCCCATGTAAATAATGCAGACACAGTGGTGGCACATGATTATAATCCCAGTACCTGGGAGGGAGGCTGAGGCAAGAGGACTGCCAAGAGTTTAAAGTCAACCCGAGATAGCGTAAAACAAAAACAAAAGAAAAAGTAATGTACAAATATAATTTGAAATAAGTTCAAATAGCCACAGAACCTTTACCTCAGTACTTTCCATTACCACATATGCTAAACTCACTAAAAAATGAAGGAGAGGAGAAAGAAGAGGAGGAGGGGGAGGAAGAGGAGGAGGAGGAGGAGGAGGAGGAGGGGAAGGGGAAGGGAAGGGAAGGGAAGGGGAAGGGGAAGAAGGGGAAGTGGAAGAGGAAGGGGAAGGAGGGGAAGGAGGGGAAGGAGTGGAAGGAGGGGAAGGAAGGGAAGGAGAGGAGGAGAAGGAGGAGAAGGAGGAGGAAGAGAAGGAGAAGGCGACGGAGACGAAGGAGACGAAAGAGACGAAGGAGAAGGAGAAGAGGAAGGAGAAGGAGAAGAGGAAAGAGAAGAGGAAGGGGAAGAAGAAGAAGAAAATGGTGATAAGGATTCCTTAGTTCCTTCCTGGTTTGGAGGCATTACACCTGTGACATCAGTACTAGGGAGTCTGAAGCAAGAGGGTCACAGGCTAGCCTATATAAAACACACTGAAATCTCCAAAAACAAACAAAAGAATCCTAACTTAAGATTAAACTAGGCAAACTGAAACGCACTTGTAACTTCAGTACTCACAAGGAAGGAGAATCTGACATTTGAAATCAGACTGAGCTACACAATAAGACTCTGTCCTTAATAAATAAACTAGCATATGATTAAACTTGAAAACAGAGTTAACCACACAGAACCTGGTATCTCCTCAGGAAGGCAAATATTAAGAAAAAATCAGCCACCCTGAACAACCAGTACATTTTAAAATCATGTCAAACTTCTATTAGGTGTTTTATAAGAGTGGCAGCAAAAGAACAAGATGATCTTTACTATTGTAAATCTTAAGCATTAGTTCTTGTACCATAATATGGCTCTTTGAATAGGAATGGCTCCCCTAGGCTCATATAAACTGCTTAGTCACCATTAGAAGGTGTAGCCTTGTTAAAGGAGGTGTGTCACTTGGGAGGTCGGCTTCGAGGCTTCGAATGCTCAATTCAGACCGCTCTGTGTCTGTCTGTCTCCCTCTAGCCACCCCCACCCCTGCCCCTACTACCTGCTAATCCAGATGTACAACTCTCAGATCCTTGTCTGGCACCATGTCTACCTATGCACTGCTACGCTTCCTGACCTCTGACCTGTAAGCCAGTCCCACTTAAATATTTTCCTCTGTAAGAGTTGTTGTAGTCACGGTGTCTCTCCTCACCAATACAAACCCTAACAGAGACACAGGAAAATTTTACTTTACCAAAATCTGCACACAGAGGGAAAATTACATTAAATATAAGAGCCTCTCCACTCACTCCCCAAAGAACAGCAACTACCAAAAACATCTCTAAATAATGTACCTTAATCAAGAGATTAGGATAAAAGGAACATTTTCTTCATGGTAGAATCAAAGTCATTAAAGTAAGATTTTGCTTGTTCCATAAAATCCTTTACATGTAAAACCTGACTCTAAAAACATGTGTAAGAATGTCTACTAGTAATTCAGGCAATCAAAAGGGGGCTGGAGAGATGGCTCAGTGGGTAAGAGCACTGACTGTTCTTCCAGAAGTCCTGAGTTCAATTCCCAGCAACCACATGGTGGCTCACAACCATCTGTAACGGGATCTGATGCCCTCTTCTGGTGTGTCTGAAGAGAGTACTCATATACATAAAATTAAAAAATAATTCTTTAAAAAAAAAAAAAAAAGAATGATTAACTTGGGGGAGGAAGAAAGAGGATCAGAAGTTCAAATCCAGTTTCAGTTACACAGTAAGTTTGAAGAGGCCTGGGTACCTGAAACCCTGTCTCAAAAATCAAAAGAGGGTTTATAAGATGGCTCAGCAAGCTGGAGACCCAGAGCCCACATAAAGTGGAACAAGAGAAAAATCAACACCACAATGTGATCCTCTCATGTCTGCAAACATCATGTACAAATATACAATACACTATTGTCCAGATGTAGTGAGACAGACATCGTTAATGGCAGCAGTTGGCATGTGAATCTCTGTGACTTCAAAGCCAGCCAGATGTACAAGGCTGCCAGGGCTACAGAAGAGACTCTACCTCAAAAAAAAAGAAAGAAAGAAAGAAAGAAAGAAAGAAAGAAAGAAAGAAAGAAAGAAAGAAAAAGGTAACAGATATTAAATGCATAGGATGAAACACACCTGTAATACTAGAGGTAAAGGCAGAAGAATCAGTTGTTCAAGGCCACCCTAGGCTACTCAAAACTGTGTCTCAGGAAACCAGTAACAAAAGAGTGTGTGTGTGTGTGTGTGTGTGTGTGTGTGTGTGTGTGTGTGTGTGTGTGTGTGTAAAACAGTGGGTAAAATTGAGCGCACTCATAATTCTAGGTAACTGGGAAGCTAAGATGGAAAATCCTGAGTTCCAAGCCAGTCTGGGCAACACAGGAAGATACTATCTCAAAGATCAAAAATATATAGATATGGGCTAGAGAGATGGCTCGGTGGTTAAGAGCTCTTCCAGAGGTCCTGAGTTCAATTCCCAGCAACCACTTGGTGGCTCACAACCATCTACAATGGGTTCTGATGCCCTGTCCTGGCATTCAGGTGTGTATGCTGAGGGGGACTCATATATATAAAATGAAAAACAAAAAAAGATATAGATTACTAATGACAAAGATCTTAATCTATTAATTCTTCTTTGTTTGCATTTTGTCTTGTTCTTTGCATTTTTCACCTTTTCTGGTCCTAAGAAGTACCCTTATTTTAATCAAAGCTCTTATTATCTTAGTAAGAGAAGTATGTAACTGACATATCTGGCTTACAGTGTTTCTGAATGAGGGCAGTATGTCAATTTAAACAGAAGCTGTCCCTCACCCTGGCTGTCTCCTCTTAGTGACCTCCCACAGCCTCCTTCTGACTCCTTGACTAGAACTCCCATTTTTCTTACATTCAGTACCATACCTGACCTCTCTTTCCAACTGCAAATCCTCCTTTGATAGCCCCCTCTAAAGAGTCCGTTTTACTGTGACTTTAACAAGTATTTCAGCTACTTCAACAAGTGTTTAGTCCTACTGTAAAAAAGGGAAGACAAATTTAAAGAAGCCATTGCCCATTGTCATATATACAGAAACAATATAACCTCCATCTGCTCCAGAAGCCATCAACTGATGTCTGCTTGTAAAAGGCTCAGATGGAAAAAACAAAGTAATAAAGTAAACCAAGTAAGAGGAACACAAATATTTTTTCTACATTTTCTTCTAAAAAACATGGCAGGGGAAGCATGTTCAGTAAGACACTACACAAATGAGCTCTGTGATAAGCACTCCTGAGGACTGGCTCTCCAAAACCTTAAGTGGTGGAATTTCTATTTCTAACAGCAGATAGAGTGCCACCAACTGACAGCTTGGTGACTTCAGCTGAGAAGCACACACTTAACTCCTTCCAATATACAAAGCAAGCCATTAAAGTCAGTTTAACTTGTCTTACCCTTTCAAGTATTCTTAGATACTAAGGTCCACTGTCCTCACAATTCCCACTAGGAAATGTTAGGAATGAAATACTAAAGCCATGGAATGTATAACCATGCAGCCAACTGTAGAAACCAAAACACTTTCACTTGAAACTAATCAGCAAGAAGCAGTCAACAAGCACATAAGCCAGGCACACAACATGGCAGACAACCAACAAAAACAGAAAAGAAGGGAATGAATGACACTCTTCTAAATTAATTAAAAGATTTTAAGAGATAGAGCTCACCTCCTGGCTCAAAGAAATGGTGTGTAAAAATATCTTTGAGGCCGGGCGGTGGTGGTGCACACCTTTAATCCCAGCACTTGGGAGACAGAGGCAGTCTGAATGCAGACTCTTGTGCTCTTCCTAGGCAAGTAAGCACTCAATCACTGTACTGTATACACAGCCTGGTTATTCACTTAACAGTTATTAAGCACCAACCACCACGTGCAGTTTTCTAGGCTAGACAGCAGAACTGCAGCAATAAAAGCAGTAGCTCAGTGATCTGGGAAAGTTAAATGAACAGTCAGCCCAATGTGGTAAACGAGCCACTAAGTTTAGCATCAGATGCTAGGCAGACCTGTATTGCAGAAGACAGGGAAAAAACCTGAAACACTACAACAAAGCCAACCATAACACTGAAGAGACTGCTAGGCTAAAACAAATACCTGAGAACCAAATCAACAATAAGAAGACTATACCTTTTAAGAGCCCAAGTAATTCATACTTTTTTGCTGAGTAAATCGTTAATAAAGGTTAGCTATAACCCAGAATGTTCTACATATCTGACATTAAAGACAAAGTAGATCATTTCTTTAATGCTGACTCCTAGAAATAGGAGAAACCACTGGGAGCGGTGGTGCAGCTTTAACCTCAGCACAGGGAGGTGGAGACAGGTGCTTCTCTGGGAATTTGAGGCCATCCCTATTTACATAGTAAGGTCCAGACCAACCAGGGCTACACCAAGAAAGAAAAATCTGTGTAAGGCAGATGGCTCAGCAATTAAGCAAACATGTTCTTGAAGAGGACCAAGGTTCAATTTCCAGAACCCACATGGTGGTTCACAACCATCTGTTAACTATAGTTCCAGGAGATTGATGCTCAATTCTGACTTCCAAGGGCATCAGGAACACATATGGTGCACATACATATATGTAGGCAAAACATTTATACACAGACATTGAAAATAAACCTTTAAAAAGTTTTAAAATAAAACAACAGAAATCAAGCTAACATGATAAAGAACAGCAAAGTAATCCCATGATTATCAAAAAGAATATTTTTACTCAATGTTCTTAGATAAGACAGCAATTTTTTTAACTTTTTATTCTTTGTGTCACATCACGCACCCCAGCCCCACTCATGTCCCTGTCCCTTCATATCTGCCCTTTGCCCTTGCAACCTCCCCCGCCAAAATAAACACACAGAGAGAGAGAGAGAGAGAGAGAGAGAGAGAGAGAGAGAGAGAGAGAGAAAAGCATAGAAAACATCATATCATAGAAGCTGTAGTATGTCACAGTGTGTCCCATAGTATATCTCTTTGTCCACACACCTTTCACTTGCAAATGTCTGTTCCAGTGAGTCTGGTCTGATTCAGGATCTCTGGCTTCTGTGACACTATCAAACTTGCCAGAATTCCTCCCAGTTATCCTATTGTTGTCCTGTGTCATAGAGATCCTGCAGCTGTGGAACAGCAGGACTGTGTTGGGCTGGGCCAGCTCTCCCAAGCGCTAAAGTCAGTAAGGAGGCAGGGCTAGCTCTCCTGCTCTCAATGCCCTCAGGGTCAGCTCTCCCAACTACTGCAAGTGATGAGGGGTGGACACAGCAACCCCACACCCATGCCATCTCACAGCAGACAAGTGGCGGGGCCAGCTTTCCTGAGCTCTCATCCTTGGGGCTGGCTAACCTGCTCCCCAACCACTAGGGTCAATTCTACTGTGCTGTCCAGGCAAGATTCAGGGCCCGCCCTCCGGAGTGCTGCAGCTGACGAGGGGTAGAGCTAGTTCTCCAGAGCTCACAAACCCTGTGAGCAGCTTTCCTGATTACCAGAGGTAGGGGCAGGGAGGGAGGAATCACCTCTGTGCCCATGCCATCCAATAGCAGACAAGTGGTTGGAGTCATCTCTCCTACACCCACACCCACAGAGCCAGCACACAAATACACAAACACACACACCACCACCACCACCACCACCACCACCACCACCACCACCACTACCACCACCACAACCTTCAGGGCCAGCTCTACTGTACTGCCTGGGCAAGGCACAGGGCCTGCTTTCCAAGTGCTGCCAGCAGTGAGTGATTTGGCCAGCCCTTCAGAGAGGAGCATCCAGTAAGAGATAGGGCCAGTTCTGCACAGTCCCTAGACATTCAGGTGGTCCTAGTGGCTGCCCCAACCAGGAACATCCTCAAGTTCTCTGGTTGTAATATGAGCCATGGACATCAACACTGACCCCTGCTGCTTCGTGTCACAGACTCAGACATGGCCCTCAGTGACAGCTAGGGCAGAGGCTTGACTTCACCATGACCCAGATGGCAGGACTGGCAATTGACAACAGGCTCCTCCTCTCCTCTCCTGAGTCTCCAGTCCCATCTCTCTTCGTTACACTCATGCTGCTCCACTTCTCTTCCTCTCCCATCTGTCCACCACATACTTGCACATTATGGTGGCTCCCAGGACAGGCTGGCCACACAGCTGGCAGATCCCTGGGTGACATCTTCCATCCATGCTGCTGTGTGGCATGTCGGCAAGTAGATGTCTATGGCCTACCTGTGCCATTCACTGGAGGGTAGGTCTGTGGGTGGCATAGTGGTCCGGAGGTCTCTGTCGGTTGTCCTCTTTCTGAGCTGCCTTTGATTTGACTGACTTGATTTGATTTTTATGAGTCCTAGGCATAAAACAGCTTTGGCCATCAAGCCAGACATCAAGCTAGGATGAACAAAGGACTGCCATCTGCTCTGCCTCTGACTGATATAAGAACACCACAACCAACAAGGTGTCTCTTTGCTCATTGCTGGGAGTAAGAGAGGATATTTAAACCAACAAAGTTAAAAGTAAAGAAAATAAAGTGTAATTCTAGCTTACACTTTAGGTATGTAAGAATTACTATCTAGAAAGACAAGCATGGTGGGACATGCATGTAATCCTAGCACATAAACATACAGCACAGAATTGGGAAGCAGGGACAAGAAAAGGAGTGCAAGGTCACCCTTGGCCATCTAAAGCCAGTCTGGGCTGTTTCAGAAGGGAAAGTGAAGAGGAAGAAAAAGTAAAAGCAGAGGGGAAGGGGGAAGAAAAGAAGAAGAAAAGTGCCATGACCCAAGATTTGTAAGCTATACCCTCAAGAGTAAGGATCTCTAAAGACTGGCTCTGAAACCTCTTCATCTGTTACCCAGAGACTGAAAACTAATGTACGTTTGTTGTTGTTTCTTCTTCACTTTATTTTGTTGTTGTGTTGTCTAGAGAGTCTACAACTCCTGGTCAAGTGACTCTTTGCCCTTATTCAAAATGTAGCTGACACTATATATATACACAGCACTGCATCTGTCAAAAACTGTGTTGAACATGAGAGATAGCCCGAAAATACATATTTCTCTTCTCCCCATTACCCTAAACTATCCTCAAACACGAGGTACTACACTGTGCACCAGGGACAACAAGTTAGCTAGCTTTTTGTGAAAAAACAGAAGCGCTACAAAGACTCTCTTCTAGAACTCTTTTCTCTGGCTCCCCCCATTAAACTGTCCATCTTCCACGTACTGCCAGCTCTTCAATTATTCCTCCCCATGCACAGCTAGGTGTCTCCTTTAGAAATAAAGCATCTCACAGAGCTTAGAATTTGTCAGGTGTTCTGTCTGTCCCTGTGCCAGAATATCCTTTATTTTAAATCAAAAGGAGGAGGAAAGAAAGCATAGATACATGTACATACACCTCTACACAGATACATAGATACATGTACATACACCTCTACACAGATACATAGATACATGTACATACACCTCTACACGGATACATAGATACATGTACATACACCTCTACACGGATACATAGATACATGTACATACACCTCTACACAGATACATAGATACATAGATACATAGACACATGTACATACACCTCTACAGGGGAGCTTAAACATGAGGAAAAGCAGCTGTCAGAAGAAAGAAAGCCTGGAAAAGGCTGCTTAAGACCACATGCTAAATGAAGAAGCAGAAGAAACCATCCAAACGTGCAGGGAAAAGACTAATCACTGAGAAGGCCTAAGCGACAGAATACAGTAAGGGAAGGAAAGAGAACTGCACAAAACAAATAACGTCCTATAGATACCTTAGTTTTGTGAGTCCTATCATAGACTTTCTAATTATGCACACTTTTCATTACTACCAAATGTGAGCAAGAACACACACACACACACACACACACCACCTTCAAATCCAGTAGTTTTACCTGGTACAGTACAAAATGTCATCATAAGCAATATGAAATTGCTGTTTTGAAAGGTCAAAAAATAGCCATAACTAAAGCTACACCAAGAAAAGCAGAGAAAGTATCAGCTGGTAAAAGACTGCCATCCCTGATACAGTGTGGATGGAATGTGCTGAATGGCCTCGGGTCTGTCAATATTCTAAACTAGCTGGGTGCGGTAGGTAACCCAGGCACTTGGGAGATAGAGGCATGAAGATCAGTAATTCAGTCTTCCTCAACTACATAGCAAGTTCGAGGCCAGCCTGGACCATAAGAAACTCTGCCTTAAAACAAAAATTAAAAACTAGGGGCTAGAGAGATGTCTCAGCAGTTACGAGTACTGACTGATCTCCCAGAGGACCCAGGTTCAATTCCTAGCACCCACACAGCAGCTCACAACTGCCTGTAACTCCAGTTCCAGGTGTAAAATCTTCACACAAACATACATAGTATAGGCAAAACACCAATGCACATAAAAAATATTTAAATTAAAAAAAAAGATAAGAACTTAATTTATAGCTAGTGGTACTATTTTGTAAAGTTTTGGAACTTGAAGAACTGTGGCCACACTAGCAAAATTAGTAGGGTGAAGACTAGTCTGAGTTCTAGCCTTCCTGACCCACCAAGATTTGAAAAGCCTCTACCACACACGCCTGCCAACACCAACCCTGCCTTCCCTGCCATGATGGACTGAAACCAGGACCAAAGTCAACTCCTCCCAGTAAGCTGTTTCTGTTGAGCATCATCACCAGGACAAAGGTCTTTGCTTTCAAAGTGTCTCCTAACACAAGCTTCCTCACTGACACCCACATGAGCTTTCCATACATAGCACTGCAGTTTAGATTAGAAAGATTTCAAAATCTTTCCAAAAAGATTAATACAAGAAAAATGAGTCATTTTTATACAAGTATCATTCTTTTCTTAACCAAATGGAATTATGTTAAATACTTACATCATAAAATAGCTTTCTGTCGGCAGCCAGGCGTTTAGACGCCAGGGTCTTGGTGACATGGTAGAAGGTCAGCAGTGCTCTGTGCTGTCGGAGATCGTCTTGGACTTTAACAGACTCTACAAGAGTGGGAATGAGCTCAGGCCACTGTCTAGGACAGTCCAGCCGAGCAACTTTTGCAATCAGCACTGCAATCTGGGTTGCAATCTAAAGAGAGAAGAAAGAAATCATGGGGACTAACTATGAAGTCAAGGCAGGGGTAAATAATACACTCATGTTTTGGCATTACCTCTCAGGAGTTAACTGTGCTGAACAAATATTATTAAAACTATACTAAACTACTCAATGCAGTGGTCCTCAAATGTAGTCCATAGACTTTAAGAGCTATCAAAGTCTCTTTCTAATTATACATCAGTTTGACTTTTCATCTTTTTTTTTTAGTCTTTCTTAGATTTTTTTGGTAGGGGCAGGGGACCTAACAGGTAACTCAGAATGGCCTCAAACTCTCCACTCAGCTTTCATTTTTGTTTTTTTTATTTTGTCACTGACCTGGTTTATTGGTTCATTAAAGTTGGTGATGAGCCCTGCACGCAATGTTGACTTTTCCTCTTCTGAAAGAGCACTGTAAAAAAGTGAAATAATTATTATGCAAGAGAATGCCACCCAGTAGCAAGTAAGTCAAGAACTGCTATGAATTTTAACAATAAGACACCTTTAAATGCATGATTATCTGCTTAGCTTTAAATAGAATCATTGCCATTTCTTAAATGCTGGCACACATTAAGCCTAAAGCTCCTTCACAAATGAATAAACAGAAAGTACAATATAGTAATCTATAGAAAATAAGATAAATCCACAGTGATAATGAAGTATGTCAGTGTTCACCTTTATGAATGTAAAATCAGTTGTCTACAAAAAACAACAGACACAGACTGGAGGTTTCTTTTATAACTCTTCTATAAATTTTACATGTAGGAACTGGAAAGATGATTCAGTGGTTAAAGCACTGGCTACTTTTCCACAGGACCAGGTTCAATTCCCACAACCCACACAATAGCTCCTAGGCATCTGTAATCCAGTTACAGTAAGATAAGGTAACAGGAAAAGGTACTTGCAGTCAAGCTTGATGACACAGACTCACAGATAAAAGGAAATAAGTATTACAAATTATTCTCTGATCTCCAACTGGCACTCATGTACCAGCACATAAGTGTGTACACGTACACACACACACACAGTAAACCAACAAACAAACGTAAGCAGCAACCACAACAAACCTATAAAAGCAAGTTGGCTGAGTATCAGAGTGAACACCCTTAATTCTACTACTCTGGAAGCATATGTAAACAGACTTCTGAATTTGAGTCTAGATTGATCTCTGTAATGAGTTCTAGACTAGCCAAAGCTAAAAATTGATTAATTAATTAACTTTGTCCTTTATTTTACATCTTTGGAAAGGATAAACACAATACTAAAAAATCTTACTACATACAAAGAAAGAAAATATTGAGCTAAACAGAGAAGTTACTGTGACTTTTATATATGTTAAATGTTAAACTGGTTCAATACTTTGACATTTTCATATTTCTTCTCTTCTGTTTTTGAGATTGGGATTTACCATGTGGGCCAAACTGTCCTCAGACTCAAAATCCTTCTGCCTGAGTCTCCCAAGTTATAACATATGTGGACTACCACTATGCCTCGCTTCTGTATGATGTATTTTTAAAATAAATTTTAATCATTTTAATGTTTTTCATTCTGCCTATGATAGTATCTAGTATGAGATAAATTATTCCTGAAATCTTAACCATATATATGAATATATACATACACACATATATACATAACTTTTAGGGCCAACAAGATGCCTCTGTGAGTAACACAGAGTTTACCTAAAGCCTTACAAAGAGTTTGGTTCTTCAGAATCCACATTAAGGTAGGAGGAGAGAATATATAACTGCACAACACTGTCCTCCACATGCAGGCCATGCATATGCACACTGACAACACTGTCCTCCACATGCAGGCCATGCATATGCACACTGACAACACTGTCCTCCACATGCAGGCCATGCATATGCACACTGACAACACTGTCCTCTGACCTCCACATGCAGGCCGTGCATATGCACACTGACAACACTGTCCTCTGACCTCCACATGCAGGCCGTGCATATGCACACTGACAACACTGTCCTCTGAACTCCACATGCAGGCCGTGCATATGCACACTGACAACACTGTCCTCTGACCTCCACATGCAGGCCGTGCATATGCACACTGACAACACTGTCCTCTGACCTCCACATGCAGGCCGTGCATATGCACACTGACAACACTGTCCTCTGACCTCCACATGCAGGCCGTGCATATGCACACTGACAACACTGTCCTCTGACTTGCACATGCAGGCCATGCATATGCACACTGACAACACTGTCCTCTGACCTCCACATGCAGGCCGTGCATATGCACACTGACAACACTGTCCTCTGACCTCCACATGCAGGCCGTGCATATGCACACTGACAACACTGTCCTCTGACCTCCACATGCAGGCCATGCATATGCACACTGACAACACTGTCCTCTGACTTCCACATGCAGGCCATGCATATGCACACTGACAACACTGTCCTCTGACCTCCACATGCAGGCCATGCATATGCACACTGACAACACTGTCCTCTGACTTCCACATGCAGGCCATGCATATGCACACTGACAACACTGTCCTCTGACCTCCACATGCAGGCCATGCATATGCACACCCACATATCAGGCATGTACACACACTAATAAATGAAATTTTAAGTAAAGTAGTTTTTAAAAGCAAAGCATATATTACAAGCTAAATTATATCTCAAAATTAAATATTTGAGTCTTATAACCCAATTATCTTTGAGCACAAATTCATTTGAAAATATTACAGTCTTTGTAGATTAAATCACATTAAGACAAAAATCATTCTGCGTTGATGGGCTCTATTCTAATATTGGAATTTTTCCTTTTGGTTGCTTTGTTTTGACACAGGGTCTTGAAATACAGGATAAGAAATACAGGAAACTTGCTATGAAGCACAGAAGGCCTTGAACATAAATCCCATGTCAATCTCCCAAGTGCTAGGATTACAAGCCTGCACCTCCATTCCTGTCCTGGTGCCCTGTTAAGAAGAAAATGTAAACAGAGAAACAGATCACCTGGCACAGATCATGTGACAATAGGGGCAAAGATTAGAGTCATTCAATCACATGCCAAGAAATACCTAATACTGCTGGTGACAGCCAGAAAAGCTCCAAGACTAATCCTATGGGCCCTCAAAGGATGCAAACTTTTTGCTTTTGGATTTCTAGCTATCTAATCTGTAAGAAATAAACCTGGGTTATCTGTAAGCATTCAGTTTGTGGCATGGCAGCCAGAGGAAAAACAACCTCAAAACAAAACAGTCAGGGCAGAGGAACTCACTCTCAGCAAGAAAAGATGACACTGTGATGAGCCAGTACATCCTCCCCTTGGTACCTAGCCAGGAAGAAGAAAAAAAAAAAAAAAAAAAAAAGCTGCAAGCAGCAGCCAAGAGACTACAGTGCAAAAGAGAGATTTCAACAGGCCTTGCAGCACTAGAGAGGCAAAGAACTCAAGGTCGACAGAAAGCAGTATCTCAGGTACACAAACACTCAAAGCTTATAGTTAAAACCCCAGGAAGGCTCTAACTTGAGACAAACAGTAAACCAAAAACAAAACAACAAAAACACCCTTAGCTACATCAAGGTTAAAGTCATATTCTGTCTACTTACCTAAATTCTTTCTCATGAAAGATAACAGAAATTAAAGCCTCTCCAACTGTAATTATACTATGTTAGCATCCAATCAAAACTTAAGCATACCCCCCAAAACTAAACTAAACATGACTACATCCAAAATACAAGCAGGCACTATAGTCACCAAAACCACACTTAAAATTAACTGTTTTTTAAGTATGTATGAGATGGAGAATTTCACTGGACAATCAGAATCTGGTTTTTTAAGTATCAAAGAGAAATCCTAAATGAACAGTAAGCCAGTAGAAATACGCAGATTAAAGCATGATAAGACAAACAAGTAGTTCTGACTGAGCATCCACTAATAACAACTCAAGAACCAGAAACAGGAGGACAAGGAGTTCAAGACCAGTCTGGCTTACACATGAGACCCTGCCATAAACTAATAAATAGACAGGCAGACAGATAGACAGACCTGTCTAACCATGACAGCCTAAGCTCAATTCCTGAAACTCATGTGGTAGAACCAACTCCAAGTTGTCATCTGACTTACATATATGTGCCACAGAATGTGCTCAGAAATACATACACGCGCGCGCACACACACACACACAAAATAGATGATAGACAGACAGACAGACAGACAGACAGACAGACAGAATGAGTTAGTGGAAGATATGTAGGGAACTAAGGTACCCATAACAATATTACACAGGAAGGCTTAAATAGAGTTAAAGTATTATTATGAAGTTCTTACATTAGGTTAAAAAAAAAAGTAGTGTGCTAACACATGGGTATGCTCTAATACATGACAGGTGCAATGTATTCACCTGAACTATCAAGTTGTGCTAAACAAGCTTTCAAAGAGAACAAGTGAGCTAATATGGTTTTTTTTTTTAAATCCTTGAAAATCTCAAGTCAGACTCAAGGATAAATGGGAAATGAAGACCGGAAACAAACCAGAAAATCTGAGTGCCAGGCTGTGTGCTGGAGAGCACAGTGTATTCTAGCACCTGAGAGGTGGGGCAAGGGATCAGAGTTTCACAGCCAGTCTCAAATATACAGGGTGGCTATAAGAGCCTGTCTTTTAAAACCAAAACAAGCCATGTATGGTGGCTCGCACCTTTAACCGCAGCACTCAGTGGACACAGGTAAACCTGGCCAACCTGATCTACACAGTAAACTTCAGGACACCAGTGCTACACCCTAAGACCCTGTCTCAAGAAAAAAAATCAAAAATAAATAAATACTAAAACAAAAAGTAAATAAAAATAGATTTAAAACTGTAACAGGCATCTGTGTACACGATACCAACATTGAGCACTACCTCTAAAGAGAATGAGTAGGCAGCAGGTCTGACCCCAACCATTCAGTACTCACGTTAAATGTAGTGGGCACAGCACCAAAATAGAAACGTGCCATGTCGGCTAAAAGCAAACCCACAGCTACAGATGCTTCCGTGATTCGGAGTAAGTGCTGCACTCATAGAGGACATGATTTGATCCTCGGCATACACATCAGATAGCTCACAGTTGCCTGTAACTCTAGCTCCAGTGGGTCCCATGTCTTCCCAGGCACCTGCACACATACACAGGCGCACACACACACACACACACACACACACACACAACACGCACGCACATACACACACATTTTAAAATAAAAACAGCTACTTGCTACTTATAAAAAAAAACTGTAAATGAAACAGATAATGAAAAAGATATAACTAACAAGCAAATACTAACCATAATGTAACTGCTGGGGCTCTATCAATATCAGACAAACTAGACTCTAAGTCCAAACTCACTACTAACACTAAAGGAGGAAATTTTCATGATAGAACAACCTTGAATACCTATGAACCTACGACAACCTCAATACACAGAAAGCAAAGTCTCCAGAGAAGAGTAGGCATGTACATGATATTTGGAGTTTGGCAAACTTCAGAAAATGTGGAAAAAGTCAATAGATACAGAAGTCTTAAGCAGTATAATTTACATTTACATAGCTGACACACACAAAACACTAGAATCCCCAACTACAAAACACAATTTTCAAATGCTAGTAAGTCATTAATTATCTATCTTATAGTATTTGGTAAAATAAAAAAATATTTAAAAAAAAAATCACTAAAAATCTCCATGTTTAAAAAGTAGACAAAATGCTGCTGATTAACCTACAGCTACAGGTCTGGAAAGTGATTCCACTTGGCAATCCTGTTACTGCCATGCCTGCTGTGCTCCTTGTAGCATACTAAAAAGCTTTCTTATAAAAAAGATAGAATTCAAGCAACATTTCAAACATTCTATATGATCTGAGACAGGGTTTCACGCTGCAGACCAGGCTGACCACCGTGCCCTGTTTAAAAGGCTAATAAGGAGGGAGGGTACAGCTCAGGGAAAACACATCAGTGTTTACCTCCCATCAACCAATCAGTAAACAAAATGAATGAAATAAAAAGACTATATTTCTAGGTTTTTGCAACTGAACTGAAGTCATGATTACATGAAAAGTTTTAAGTGTTCTAAATGTCTACACAGGTTAGTGTCATATTCAAAATGCTTCAAAAATAAATTTCAGATTTCAGGTTACTTCTTTCAGATTTTGGGGTATTTCCATATATAACATAAGGTATCTCCAAGATAGAACCCAAGTCCAACGTGAAATACGTTCATGTTTAATGCACACCTAATACACATGACCTAAAGGTAACTTTGGGGAATACTTTTAGTGCACTTACACAATAACTGAAATTTGTAACATGAGGTCGGTTTGTAGATTTTTCTTCTTGTGGTATCATGGCGCAATCAAAAGTTTCAAATTTTGGACCATCTTGGGTTTTAGATATTTAGATTGAGAATTATTTTTTTTAAAACAACTGAAAATAAATTTATCTAAACTTCCATCTCATCACGCTAGTAAAAGAACATTAAGTTGATTCCAAAAAACAAAATGTATGTCAAATCTTATTTAAAAAAAAAAAAAAAAAGCAGCAATTAAAGGAAAGACAAAAAGGCTGGTGTCACCAACCAGGGGTACCCACAGCAGCTCTATACACAAAATACACAATATAGTGGCACAGGTCTACAATCCCAGCACTTGAAGGAATTTGGCAGTAAATTTGATAAAGTCTTTAAAAAATAGTAACAACAACATGTGAATTTAATTTTGAAAAAACTTAAAGTTTTTAAAAAATACTTTTTAAAAAGTTTGATAAAGTCTTTTAAAAAATAGTAACAACAACATGTGAATTTAATTTTGAAAAAAGTTAAACATAGAAAAGGGAAACCGAAGTATTTGCTGTGTAAGAAGGCCCCAGGTCCAGCAAAGCAACGGAGGAAAGACCATATGGCTCTATGCCTACTTCACAGATGCACGGTGCACACAATCAATCCTTATAGCAAATCTTCAAAAGAAATCTGCACTTAAATTCAGCCTTTATCTCAAATAGAAACTGAGAGCATCTAATTATGGCCCAGTTAAATTGAATGATGTATGAAAATAACGTATAAGCTTTAGTTGATTCTCATCCTATGAAAATAATGGTCAGAATAAGAACTGTAACTAACAGCAAAACCACAAACTTTTAAGTACTTCAAATCTGCAGCTAAAATCAATTCCTAAGCTGTTAACCTTGCAACCTTTGTAAGTGTATTCATCTCCAGGCCCACTTCTATCTCAATACACTACATGACAACATGACTATTTAATACTATGATTCCTTCCTCAACTGTTTCAATTTAGACTAGTTTAGCCAGGCATAGTGGCACATGCCTATAAGCCAAGAATTCAAGAGACACAAGCAAGGGTTTAACTCTAAGTTCCAGGACAGCCTGGTCTATGCAGCAAGTTCTAGGCTAGCCACAGCTATTTAGCAAAACCCTGTCCCAAAATGCTAACAAACAAGCACATATTTTCTCATCATTAATTGCTTCATTTCTCATCCAAACCGTCAATTACTCCTGAAATAAAAAAGGGTTAGCTTCATACTAAAGTTTGCCCTAAAAATACTCCAGTTCTTCCTGATATTGTTCAAGGGTAGGCTTTACAGGCACTTTGAAATACTCAGAATAAAACAATTTAAATTACTTATCCAAATGAAAACCTATAGAGTTTTAGTGCCACCTACTGGAGAGAACAGCTTATGTAATATATTCAGCAAAATCTATTTTCTAACAAAATTCCAGACTTGTCTGCACTGCCTGACCATAAACTACATTATGTGTTAATTACTTCTTAAAATAAATCTTCTCACTTTACCCTTACCTTACAGTTAAAGCCTAATCTAGCGAAATTGTAAACGTATGGTATCCATCCATCCTTCCCAGAGTAAATGCGAAACACAGAAATGATGATTCACTGACTGCAGATATAATATGGGATTTCCTTTTCAAAGATCAAAGTATCTCACTTCTTTAAGAGGCTTCTGCCACTCAGTTTGAACTCAGAAGCTGAACACTAAGAAAGGCAGGCAAAAATACACGCAAGTGTGCATGCATGGGAAGACACAAACCCATGCAGAAAAACAACGATGTGGTTGTTGAACTATGCAAATACGTTTCTTCAGTAGTTAACACAAGTTTTCTTTTACACACCAAATGCTTTGCACAACTCCGTGTCGTCCTTACTCAAAGATCACGCTCACTTCTCCGCTGTCCCAATTTAGCACTTATGCAAATAAACACTTGACACATTCTTGAGCACACACAGATACCATCTCTTTAATTTGGAATGGGTTACACTTGGGGCCGAGAGAACTTACTGAGGTGCTACACGTCTCCAGTAACGATCAATCCCATGTTTAAAATACAGCACAGCAAGCCACCTTACATTTATATCAAGGGCGTGATTCGTAAAAATATTCTGTGAATTAAAAAGAATTATATTAGAATAAACATGCAATCATTTAAAAATATAATTAACATACCAAAATAAAGCATGGATTTGTCTGCTTTACTTTTAGTGGGTCTGAACTATTGAATGTGTGTGCATGCTCATTGTGTGAATGGTTTCATATGGAAGTCAAAGCACAACCTCAGATGTCATTTCAAACCCTGATTGAAACCTTTTCAATCAGGGTTTCTCAAGGGCCTAGAGATCACCCTTAGGTCAGACTGGCACACCAGTGAGTTCCTGGGACAATCCTGTCTCCAGTTTCACTGAACCTGTCATTTTTACATTGAGTTCTGAGGAGCAAACTAGAGTCCTCATGTTTGTGAAGCAAACCTTCACCAAGCAGCCCTAAATGTTTGATTCTTGAGAAAATATCTTGAGTATCTCCGGTTGGCCAATATACATTGCTACACAGACAATAATGACCTTGAACTTTATGCCTCCACCTCCAGATGCTGGTACCACAGGTACACACCACCATACTCAGCTCATGAGATATTGAGGATTGAAACCTGGGCTTTATGCATGTTAGGCTAGTACTCTAACAATCAACCTACAACCTTGGCCCAGATTTTTGTTATTTATTTTGTTTAAATTTCATCACTATAGCCGGGCAGTGGTGGCACACACCTTTAATCCCAGCACTTGGGAGGCAGAGGCAGGTGGATTTCTGAGTTCGAGGCCAGCCTGGTCTACAGAATGAGTCCAGGACAGCCAGGACTACACCCTGTCTCAAAAAAAAACCAAAAAAAAAAAAAAAAAAAAAATTATCACTATACATATCATATTGATATTTTCTTAAAATACATACTTCTACAATGTACACTAAGAAAGGCCTACTTAGCCAGGTGTTACTTTAACCCCAGCATGTGGAGTGTTCAGACAGGTGAATCTCAAGACCAGGTCAGCCTGGGATAAACAGAGGACAGCAAGCCTATTCAATAGCATTCCACTAAGTTTAACCAACAGATAAATATGTAACGATGCATTATACTATTCTTTCAAGTATTTAGAAAATTTCCTTAATAAAAATTAGAAGTAGCAAGTAAACTGATTTGGTTAACTGAATTGAGAAACCTACTCTAAAAGTAGGGGCACTGTTCCTGGGCAAATATCCTAGAGCACAGAAACAGGAGAAAACTTGTCTCAGCATAATCATTCATTGCATTCTGCTTCCTGATCATGGACTCAATGTGACCATCGGCCTCAAGCTCCTGCTACCATTCCTTCCCAACCATGATGGAATGAATTCGCAAACTGAATGAACCTCAATAAACTTGTCCTTCCATAAACTGGTTTTGCTGGAGTATTTTATCACAATAAAAAGGGTAGCTAAATAAGAAAACAATAACCTAATCCACAATAACAAGTCTACTTACCAATGCAATCATGCTCATGGGGCTAAAGAAACGGTTCAACAATTAAGAATATGTGTTGCTCTTCCAGAGCACCTGGATTCAGTCCCCAGAATACAAATGGAGGTCACAACTGTCTGTAACTGCAGTTCCAGTGGGATCTGATGCCCTCTTCTGGCCTCAGTAGGCACTGCATGCACATGGTACATACACATATATACAGGCACACACTCTTAAGATTTAAAAAACGAAAATCAATCATGCTTACAAATGAGTCTGATAGCACCTTGTTTGTTCATTTGACAGAATCTCACTGTGTAGCCAGGGCTGGAAGAAACTATGTAGACCAGGATGCCTGCAAACTCATAAGAGATCCACCTGCTTTCATCCCGAGTACTGGGATTAAAAGTGTGTACTATCGGGCCTGAGAGATGGCTCAGTGGTTAAGAGCACTTGCTGCTTTGCTCTTCCAGAGGTCCTGAGTTCAATTCCCAGCAACCACATGGTGACTCGCAACCATCTGTAATGGGATCTGATGCACTCTGCTGGTGTGTCTGAAGACAGCAACAGTGTACTCACATACATAAAATAAATAAATCTTTAAAAAAAAGAGTGTGTACGATCATGCCTAGCACAATAGCACTTTTAAGTGATATAAGGTGAGATGTAATATAACAATTTATGTTAGTAAATTCAATAGCCCATAGTTACTGTTTTGTACAATGGTGGCAAACTATGAAAACAAGAATGCAGTCAAACCATGCAACATGATCTTGGTAATCAGTGAGGAAATTTCTATTGTCCAATAAGCTATAAAAAGGTTAGTCTGAGGAACTGGAGAGATGGCTCAGTGGAGAAGAAAGCCTGTTAGTTTTGCAGGGGGCCTGGATTCACTGCCTAACATCCATATCAGATGGCTCACAACTGTCAATTAATTCCAGGAGGATCCAATGACCTCTTCTGGTCTCTGAGGGTGCCAAGCACACACATGGTGCACATACATAAAACAAATTTTTTTAAAAAAACCTAGTCCAAACCAAGCATGGTGGTGCTTGTATTTAATTGCAGCACTTAGGAAGCAAAGATATCTCTGTAAGTTCCTGGCCAGTCTGGTCCACATAACAAGTTCCAGGCCAGCCAGTACTACACAGTAAGACCAACATCCAAAATACAATAAAATGTAATTTTAAAATAGTAATCCAGTGCCCCTGCTCCCTCTCTGTTACCCCGTGTAAACCCCCATCTCTATCTCCATCTCCCTCAGTATGAGTTTGGTATGAGTCTATGTGTCCAGGCTAGACTTTAACTTGTTGGAAAATCTTTCTTCACCTTGTGTGAAGGTGTGTCTCTGTATGTACATTTGTTAATTCTATACCATCAGAGAACTAAGTGCTGGCAGGATTCTGGTACTGTCATTTCTACGGCACATCACCAGGTTTTCTACTGTGTAAATACTCATCTTTCCTCACCTGACTAAAGGCAATCTAGAAATAGATCAGAGACTGTCTTGATACTGATTGGTTATAATAAGAGCTGACAGCCAATATCTGGAGCAGGAAATAGGGGATGGAACTTCCAGGCAAAGAGAGAATGATGGCAGAGGGAAAGAAATCAGATGGTAGTAGAGCCGAGAAAGGTATATAGCTAGCCACAGGGCTGGCTGTACGCCAGACAGTCAGGTTAAGTTAGATGAGCTAGCTGGGAGACTGCCCTAGTAATAAGCCTAAACCTTAAACTATAGAAGCATCCATGTCATTATTTACTCTGCCAGTGGGTATGGGAAAGTCTCAGTGTATGAACTGGCTATGCAGACTAACCTAGCCTCAAACTTAAGATCCTCTTGCCTCACTGCATCAGCCCCCTGAGTGCTGGGATTATGGGGCTACCATGCCCTATTCAAAAACTATTTTATCCACAATATCCAAAACGCTAAGGCAAGAAGCATTCAAAACTAGCCTGTGCGAGGAAGCAAACTGCACACCAGCCTAAGCTAGAGAGTAAAACTTTTTTAAAGTTTAAGCTGGGGATATAACTCAGCTGGGAGAATGCTCACCTACCATACATAAAGCTCCAGGTTCAATATCCACCACCTTATAATCTGAGCATGGTGGAGCATGCTTATAACCCAATACTTGGAAAGTGGAGGCCAGAGAATCAGAAATTCAAAATCATCCTTGGTTACACTACATGTTGAAGACTGGAAATAGTGAGACCAGGTCCGTATGTATGTATGTATGTATGTATGTATGTATTTGTATGCATATGTGCATGACTCTGTAAAGCAGTGGTTCTCAAGCTGTGGGTCAAGACCCCTTTAGGGGATCACATATCAGATATCCTGCATATCAGATATTTACATTACGATTCGTAACAGTAGCAAAATTACAGTTATGAAGTAGCAATGAAATAATTTTATGGTTGGGGGTCACCACAACATGAAGAAGTGTGGTAAATGGTCACAGTATTAGGAAGGTTGAAAACCACTGTTCCAAAGTAATCCACCAGAGTAGCAGAAGACATGCATACAGCATCTTATACAAATGTCTATATATGCAGGATAGGTGTGATGGCAAATGCCTATAATTTCAACAATGGGGAGCTAGATGGGAGGATCACTGAATTTGAAGTCAGCACCTGCTATACAACAAGACCCAGTCTCAATCCCCTCCTCCAAAGACTCTAAATACCCAAACACATATACACTAATAAATAAAAATACTTTATGAAAATATACCAATATAAAAATGTTAACTTAGAGCAAAATGCAAAAGCAGAAAAGGAGAAAAAAAAATCAGCTTAAGTAGTTACTGGTAATTCATATATCAGTTCAGGAAGTGGAGGCAGAGAATAGAGTTCAATGCCAGAAAATATAAAAGATCCTCTGCCTAAAAATATTTAAATTTATGCATGGAAAAAAATCAATATTTTGCCAGTCATGGGGGCACATGCCTTTAATTCTAGCAACCAGGAGGCAGAGACAAGCCGATACCACTGTGTTGATGGCCAGTCTGGTCTACGTGCCAAGTTTCAGGCAAACCAGGACTACACAGCAAAACCCTGTCTCAGCAAAACCAAAAACAATGTTTTAAAGTGAAATACAGGATACAAAGAGAGATCAGGTCAATGGTGAGTAGTTGTTAGCACACACTAGACCCTAGATTTGCACTCCATTACTGGAAAAAAAAAAAAAAAAAAAAACCCTAGTAAAAGAAAAAAATGAAAAATACTGAACATGGTATTCCTAACAGTCATACTGATGCTGAGTAAGCAGCTCCAAGTGCTGCATTGAGACAGGAATAAAGAGAAGATGCTACCTTCATCTCCATGTCAGCACTGGTGTGGCAAAATTGAAAAACCAGTACAGTCTGATACTTTCTCAAGAGATACTGAGAATATATCCTGTTCAGTTTCTTATACAGAATGAATGCTTACACAATAAAAGCAGAAAGTCATAAATCAACCCCAAAAACAGAGCTAAAAAAAGTGACTTCCTCTATTAAAAGTTTAAATTAGGCCGAGTAGTGGTGGTGTATGCCTTTGATCCCAGCACTCAGGAGCCAGAGGCAGGTGGATTTCTTTGAGTTTAAGGCCAGCCTGATCTACAGAGTGAGTTCCAGAACACCCAGGATTACATAGAGAAACTCTGTCTCAAAAAAATAAAAAGCAAAAGTTTTAATAAATTACAATAAGAAAGCTCTAAAATGTTGATTCATCAAAAAATACTTGTGAAACACCATCAAGAGCTTTACCTTACTGTGATGACGGTGACAATGGCAGCCAAACATCTGGATCAGTTTCAGTGAATTCGTAAACCCCGACAGTTACAGAACTAGTAAAATAACCATATCTCACTTTATTTCAACTACTTACCAGCAGCACTGAGTAGAAGCCTGGCTGTGTCTCCCACTGTTTCAACTGCTCCTCAGCTGGCTTTAAGACAGCAGTGTCCTGACTGGTGGCCTGTGTTAAGACCTGAAGAACTACAGAGCTGGCACTATTGAGATCCATGGAAGCCTGCAATTATAAGTTATCACACTTGAATACATATTATATATAATACAGAAATGCACAGTAACATAAACGGAGGAAAACCTGCAGGGTCTCCTATTCACCCAGGCTCTGACTTTTACCTTTTCTATATACTAGCTACATTATTTACAACTCCCATAATTCCAATTACTTTACAAAAATCAATATATTTCTAAAGAAAATTATCTTTTATTATTTCAAAAAGGAAATGTAAAATAAAATTGGAGGGTCCACATACACAAAACCTCAAGTTTCCAAATTCTGCCAGAGGCAACTGGGATCCTCCCACCTCAGCCTCCCCTCCCTAGTGTTATCAAAATCACTGAAAGTGAACAGAGAGAGATGCATACTCAATGATACTTGAAAGATAAACTGAGTTAAGTGCAATCCTTGCATATAGCAGGAATGTCTCAAAAACAAAGGAGGGATTTAAAAAAATCTTGTTATGGGACTAGAAAGATGGCTCAGTGTTTAAGAGCTCTGACTGTTCTTCCAGAGGACCCGAGTTTAACTCCTAGCAACCACATGGTGGTTCACAACCATCTGTAATGGGATCCAATGCCTTCCTCCAGTGTTCTGAAGACAGTGAATGTACTCACACATATAGAATAAATAAATAAATCTTTAAAAAAATTTAAAAAAAAAATTTTAAATCTTGTTATGTGATAGATGACTATGTGCCTTCCCCAGTTCATATGCTGAAATCTAATGCCTAATTTTGATGTTTAGAACTGAGAAGTTAGGTAGGTATTAGACCATCAGGATGGATTCCCCCAAGCATAGTCCAAATGTGCCTATAAGAGGACATCAGAGAGCTACCTTATTCTTTCTGCTATATAAAGATACAAAATAAGTCTTCAATCAGCAAGATGCTGGCACCCTGAGGTGCCAGCCTGAGGCCAGCTGAGACCAAGGCCAGCCTGGTCTATGTAATGAAACCATGTCTCAGATTAAAACCAAAGCCAGCAAGATGTCTCAGAGGATCTGCAAATTCCAGAACCAACACAGTTCAGAGAATCAACTCCCACAAAGTAAGTTGTCCTCTGACCTCCCGGTGTATGCTGTGGTAACATGCACCTCACCACACAAATAAATAAATGAGGATTTTAAGTGATAAAG